>NW_024582541.1:1031400-1075798 GCF_018398535.1 Haplochromis burtoni
ACTCACTTATCACTCACTCATTCACTCCGTTGCTAACTCACTCCCTTGCTTACTGCCTCCCTCATTTAATCCTCCATCTTTATCGACCTCCCTTAGTCCTTTATCCCTCACACACTCTCTCCCTCCTTCTCTCCCTCACTCATTTCATCACTCACTCAGTCCCCTGCATCCTACATCCCTCATCTATTCCACTCTTCCTAGATCCCTCCCTTAGTCAATTATCACTTCCTCACTCATTCGATGGCACTCACTCGATGGCACACAACCACACATGATCACATAACCCTTCCTTAGTCACTCATCCATCACTCACTAACTCACTTACTCATTCACTCAGTCACTCTCTTTCTCCTTCTCCCTACCTCACTCACTCATTCCATCACTCACTCATTCACTCACTCACTAACTGATTCCCTGTCCACACCCTCCCTTACTCTCTTTTGCTTCCTAGCTCCGTCACTCATTACATCCCTCCTTGTCTCCCTGTCTCCATACTTCACTCACTCATGACATCACTCAATAGCTCTCTCTTTTCCTCAGTCAGATGGAGTCTGGGTGTCTAAATCAGACCTCACCTGGACTGTTAACACCTCAACCCAGCACAAAGGACCATTAACAGCTACTGCTTCTTGAGCTGCCTCCAAAAGCCACCAGAGGAGCCTTTTTCACTACCAGTCGACCAGCAGCTATTATATTTAAGTTTAAATTTAATAACTTTTATCTTGTTTCAAAATCAATGTTAATACAAAGACAATACTCTTTCATTATATGCTTTCTTTATTAAATAATATATATGCTGGTACAATTTGTTTGGAGGAACTGAGGGTTTCTCCCCTCCCCTTCTCTCTCAGACAGTTACAACAGCAGCTGTAATTGACTGACAGATAAAGCAGCAATATTCTTTTGTGGAAAGATCAACCCTCACCTGACGTCATGTATAATTAGAGCAGAGTCGTTTACCATATTTATTGACTCTTAAAGGAACAGGAAGTAAATGAACAGGGAGCCTTCTTCTCTGACCTGAGATGGGAGATGTGGATTAAAACAAAAACAGTAAAAATCAGTCCTCAAAGCAGACCGTTGCCTTACAAATCTACTGCAGTGGAATATTTATTCTTTCTTTAAACTGTCAGCATTTTTTAAATGCTTTTTGATATTATTTCAGATCAAGTGTTGAAGTTAAATGGTACAGCATCCGAAATAGAAGAGAGGTTTAATTCTGGCGTCTTAAACTGTTTGTATTGTTGCATTTGATTTTGAGTGTCTGAAGAGGAAAATAAGAGACTGGATATATTGTGCACATTAATTTAATCAGAAGACACTACACTGACATTACATTATTACAGTTTTTCTGAATTGCTAAAACAAATTTCCTAAAATCTCATCTCTTTGTGTCAAAACACTAAACACAAACTGTAAAATTCAAGCTACACTCACATAACCATTAACTTGTCTTGCAAAACCAAACATTTTACCCAAAACTATTTTAACTTTACTCAAAATCAACCACTACTGTCAAAAGCCACACAAAACCAGCCAATGTGCAACAACTTAGCAACGATTACACACTACAAAAATAAATACAAAACACTGTGAGACAGCTGGAAAATAATATTTATCTATTCATTCATTTATTCTTGCACTCACATTTTAACAAAACAAAAAGAACTGCAGTAAAAAAAAAGTTATATATACATTAAAGAATTATATATTTTTACAACATATTCAGATAATTGATCCTACCTCAACATCACGCCTCTGTGCTGGGTCAGGCCACAGGACTTCATCCACATTACATGCTATGGTCTCCCTTGCAATGCAACGAGGAAAGAATCGTTTAGGATGCGGAATCCAGCTCTGGCAAGATTCCACTCCTATCTCACCACATGCTCCATTCAATGCTTGAAGTAGATTTTCCTGTGTTTAAAGGTTTCGGTTATATACTTTACATCTCCATGCTGAGAAAAACTCCCCAATAGGGTTCAAAAAGGGAGAGTATGGTGGAAGAAACAAATTCATAAAATGCTTCTCATTGTGAAACCAATTGTGTATTCTTGGACCACGGTGAAAGCTTACATTGGCCCAAATGATATGGGATGCTCTGCCTGCTCGCGATCTCTCTACTCAAGCAAAGCATCCCGTAGACCCTCCAGGAATGTTGCTATAAGTTTGTTGTTGTATGGCCCAACAGTAACATGACTGTGGAGAACCCCATAGCTGCTGATGGCAGCAGAGAAGAGATAGTTACATTTCCACCACGCTGGCCAGGCAGTTCAATAATGGCACGCTGACCTATGACATTGCAAGCTTTTCTTCTCCTTTTTGTTAGATTCAAAATGTATGTTGTCTTCTATATTCCCTTGCTGCATTTCATGCAGTCAAATTGCATTTTTCTGACGGACCATGGTAAATAAAATGGTAAATGGTCTGTATTTGTATAGCGCTTTACTTGGTCCTAAGGACCCCAAAGCACTTTACACTATACACAATCATCCACCCATTCACACAGACCATATCCACAATAAGTGTCTCCTGGTGTTGTGAGTGCATGCATGTTCTTTCACCCTCATGTGGCCGTCTTTAAATTCGGGCGATCGTGGCTCAAGAGTTGGGAGTTCACCTTGTAATCAGAAGGTTGCCGGTTCGAGCCCCGGCTCTGACAGTCTCGGTCGTTGTGTCTTTGGGCAAAACACTTCACCCGTTGCCTACTGGTGGTGGTCAGAGGGCCCGGTGGCGCCAGCCTCGCCTCTGTCAGTGCGCCCCAGATGGCTGTGGCTACAATGTAGCTTGCCATCCATCACCTGTGTGTGAATGGGTGGATGACTGGTTGTGTAAAGCGTTTTGGGGTCCTTAGGGACTAGAAAAGTGCTATATAAATACAGGCCATTTACCATTTAAATTCTAAACAAAATACCATTTAGTTATAAGTATACTTGTATACATAGCACATGTATAGATTATACTATTTAATTTACAGAACTAAAATTAGTTTGTTGTGTACAGAGAATCTTTGAGCTTGACTCAATGGTTAGGCCTCATGAATACATCTTCGTGGATGAAGCTGTATTCAATATAGCAAAAAGCAGAAGAAGAGGTTGTAACATGTGTTTTCAATTTTGAGTGGTAGTGTGTTAATGATGAAAACAGTGTGTTAATTGTGTTTAACTTCTGTAGCCTGTGTGCACAATTCTGGGTACAAGTGCACCACACTGCTAAATGTGTTTTGTGTTTGAGAATATGTTTAAAGTTCTGGTAAATGGGAGATTCAGATTGGCAAATGGTGTCCTAACCAGATGAATAGTGTTTAAGATTTTGGCAACTGTGGGATTGATTTGATGAAAGAGTTTTCATAGTTGACAGTTTAGTTTTTACATTGGGGTTTAGTGTTTTAGCAATTCAGAAAAACTGTAATGTAAACACCATGGGTTTAGAACTGAACTTAATTGGTTAAAGTTTTTACATTGACAGGAGTAAACAATATATTGACAGACTTCAGATTATATGGGATCATTGTAGTTCCTGAATTAATTTAATGGGAAAAACAAAACAAAAATCACTCTGTCTGTTTTTGTTACAAGTCACATCCTTGTTATAAGACTAATACATAACATTTTACCAGATGGAGATAAAGAAATAAATAAGAACCCTGATGGAGCACAACTTCCTCTGAACAACAAGTGCTGAACTAAAACTTTGATGCTTTTATTACAACATACTGACCTCAGCCTGGTTTAATACAACACTGATGTCAGCCTGCTGAATGTAAAAATGTAATGTTTATGACTCAGACCCTGTAGGCGAACATGCACACAGACAGAAATGATTAAAATAAAAAATTCCCTGCCTTCACTGTGGTAACAATAAGCAACAACAGATTGATGCAGTTTAAAAATTAATTATTAAACTCAATTTTCCACACATGAATACTATGATAGCTTTAGTTTTAATAGATCATCTTGCTGATGTCAGCATGACAATATCAGCAATATTTTATAGATCATTGGGCTGACGTCAGCAAGATGACATCAGCAGTTTATATAGGTCATTTATGCTGATGTCAGCACTGGTAATATGGAAATCTATTGTAGTGTATTAATCTTTTTGTGTCATTGTGAAGTCATATAATGTCTTGAAAAAATGTTTTAAAGAGCTAAAACAAAGAAAGTTCTTATGTCAACCAATGACTAACAGTATTTCTTTAAAGTTTGGAAATCAAAGCAATTTCAAATTGCTTTTTATGTTAAAGTTTTTTAACGCAATTATGCTTCTCCGCATGTTTTCCAGTAGGGGGCGGTAATGTCCCTACAAACAGAGGGATCAGTAATCTTTAAATTGGACCCAGAAGAAGACGCATTTGACCTTTTATTATTACTATTATTAGGTAGCTAAGAGGACGGTGTTTCGGGGAAAAGACGCTCGTAGAAATTTCTCCTAACTATAAGTTATAGCTTTTGATAAGTTGGGTTTTAGCTGAAGTAGTTTCTTATTATTGTTGAATTCTGCTGGATTTTACATCTTCTGCGTCGTTGGGCTGGACAGTGTTAGGAAAGGCGGACTCTGAATCCTCTCCCAGGGTGTTATGTCTTTCCAGAGTAGCTGGGGGATGGTCATGGAAAAGTTCTGGGATTCAGGGATTCCTTGTTTACATCCTCCCGGAGTACGTCTCGGGGGCGGGCTTGGCTCCGCCCTCATTCTTTAGCCCTGACGTCATTGTCGCTTGTGTTTTTTATGAATGAAAGAATCCAACCTCAGAGAGCAGCGGAGTAATTCCGGGAAAAGGCGGACTGACATTTTGTCGCCGGAGTTGCGTCGAGCCGTCAGGTAAACCATTACTTTTTTATAAAAATACTAAACATTAAAATGTTTAGCCGGTATTCGTGGTAACAGCTGAGCACTAGAGGAATGGTATCTGCCGGGGGACGTGCCAACCAGGGTAACCAACCAAGGACAAATGAGCAGTCAGCAGCTGGCTTTAATCTCCTTTAGCCTGTCACTAACCGTTTATGCTAGTTGCTAACAGTTCATACTAGCATGTTTAAGATGATACGAATAATTTGGCCCCGCTTTGCATATTTCTGTCTGTATTTCGGCTAGACTGACACCCAGAGGGGGTTATCACTTCCTTATTTCATAAGTGTGCTTAAATACAATTTAAATGGATTAAAGTCTAGATGTCGGAAGAGGCTCTAATGATAGCTGTTTACTATAGCGCACATTTGCCCTACGGTGTCCAGCCCCGCTCTTTAAGGGTAAGGCTAGATGCTAACTGCAGCTAGATAAATAAATAAATATAGGTCCCAGGCCTGGCTTGTATTTTCCACTCGGTATTTAATCGTTGTATATTAAGTATTGAAGATAGACGGGAGTGGAATTTCTGAAATCGTGCTATAGCTTGCGTTTAGCAGTGTTGCGTTGACTTGTTGCTTTCCACTTAAGACAAAAAAACAAAAACTACTATGTCCTCCAACTGGGTATTTATAGTATGGCACAAATGTGGATATCCTGTGTTGTTTGGACTGACCGAGAAAGACGCGGTCACCCCTGGTTTTCCTATATTTGTACTGACCGGCAGTCTTGGTGGAGCTGAGCAAGAGCTTTATTGCTGAATCACCCTGACTTTACGAAACGGCGGTCTCCTCGGTTTACAGCCGGAGTCCGACGGCTGGTTGGACAACCGCTGTTGCTGCAACCTCTACTTCCTACGCATTTCGGGAAATGCTGTTTATTGTCCGGCCATAACAGCCTTTTTTATTTAGCTTATTTAGTTTTATCATCCAGTGTGCCTGAGTTGGAGGCCCATGCAGCAAGTTATTGTTTTATTTATTATGACTACGCATTCATAGAAAATGGGATTCCCCCCAGAGTGAAAGAGATCAAACGTGACATTTTAACTCGAATGACCCTTTTTGGTTATGTTTTGTTTGTGGTTCACTTGTTGGAAATGTAAGTAGTCTCCTGTAAAGTCTAAGCACATCAGCAGTCTTCTTTTTATAGTCATTAAGGCACCAGGTCTGTATCTTTTATGCCTAATTTATAGAGGAAAATGTTACAATATAACTGGGGTTTCTAAAATTGTTGTGACACAATTTAAATAAAGCTGTGAATGTCTTTTAAATAATTAAAATGAACACACTGCTTTTTTGTGATTTGCGATTTTCAAGAGAAAAAAGGCTAAAAGGTTGTTAGGGATCAGTCTGGGTCTCAGGAAGAAAAATAAAGAAAAAGAGATGACTGCACTCATCTCTTAGCTCATCAGAGACGCTGCCAAAAGGTCAACCTTAAAGTAAGCGGTGAGCGCTCTGTCATGACATGCAGCTTTCTGTTTACTGTGTTTTTTCTCAACCCTTCTGGACTACAGCGTGAGAGCAGCACAGGGAAAGAACATTCGCCATAAGGAGAAAATCCAGTGTTGCAATAAATGAGAAAGTTAACAGAGTGAATTTGCAGAAGTAAGATGGGAAAATCCCCATGGTTTGCATGATGTCAGAGTGAAATTTGGTGGTCTTCATTAAACATTATCATACAAAAAGTTTTAGCAGTATAGCTGGCCCAGAGTACCTTCATGTCAACAGACCACTTGGCCATTTGTATCCTTTACTTTCACATGAGGATCTGGGTGAAGGAAAGACAAAAAAAAAAGATGTCTCCAGCTGAAGTGCTGAGTGAGGGTTTTTTTTGTTTTGTTTTTTAAATAAGCAACCGAGGAGTGACTAAGGTGGGGGAAGAAGTTGAAGTTGGCCCATTTAGGTTAGACTTTAATCCCACGCTGTGGCATTTGAGAGGCGTGTAGCAGTCCTGATAAGAGCCTGTGTGAAACCTGTGCTTCTTAGGTAGACTCTTTAAGACATTTGATTACATATTTATTTTTAAATCAAGTATTGTAATTTTTCAAGTTTAACTGTTTAAAAAGTGTCCCTTTTAAAAACCACGTATTCAAGTTTTTGGGTTTGTTTTTTGTTTTTTTAAAGCCAAGGGCCTCGAACCGTTGGTGTTGTGCTGACAAGAGGAAGTGCTCAGGGAATTGGTTAGGACACCTGCTTTGAGCAACCAAAGGGCAGCCACATGATAACTTCCTCCTGATAATTCCAGCTAACAGAGAAAGGCATGTCACTTTCAAAACCTCCCCTGTCTTTCACATGAAACCACAAATTATAATGAGACGGCATGCTTTGGAGAAGCACGAAAGATCTGCAGGTTCTCCTTTTTCTTCAGTAGTGCATGACTGCATGTCTTGTGAGCGGATGGTGAATGTCAGGCAGGCTATGAACCAAAAATGCACAGTGTCCCACATTTCATGTGATGTTGTTTGTGTTTGTTTCTTCAGATTGTGTGTATCTGGTTTTACTGGTGCTTGGGGAGGGAAAAAAAACAAAGACAACTGGACCATGACGACAGAAAGAAACAGCAAAGCTCTGAAGGTAAAACACAGCCAGACATAAAACAGAGTCATGGGGAGGGGGGGGGTTGTTTTGTTTTTCAAGAGAGAAAACTGTCATTTTGAAAAAAGGAAGAAGAAAAGAAAGTATGTTTTTCTTTCTCATTCTTCCTTCTTTAAATGCTTCCTCTCTTCCTGTTTCCTCCTGTTTTTACTTCAGGTGAAGCAGGAATGCGGCGAGAACGTGCCCTTCCTGTCGGACAGCGAACTAATGTCCCTGTCGGTGCGAGAGCTGAATCTCCACCTGCGTGGCCTCTCCCGCGACGATATTCAGAAGCTGAAGCAGCGGCGTCGCACCTTAAAGAACAGGGGATATGCCGCCAGCTGCCGGGTCAAGCGGGTGTCTCAGCGAGAGGCCCTGGAGCAGCAGAAGATGGAGCTGCAGAGAGAGGTGGAGAGGCTCGGAGCTGAGAACGCCGGAATGAGGAAGGAGCTGGAGGGGCTCAGCGCACGCCTGGCTGCGCTTCAGAGATTCGCCAGGGGTCTGGAAGCGGGAGGAGGCAGCCTGCTGGCGACGGCCCCTCGCCTCAACACCGCCTCGGTCATCACCATCGTCAAGAGTCCGCAGCAGCCTCAGCCACAGAGGGAGCACGAGCTATCCTAGAAGGAGATGCTGAAACCAGACTGGGGTTTGGGATTCGGGGTGGGGACGGGGAAGCCTGCAATGCAAACACGCACACATCTGCGGGCCTTAATACTCACGCAGGCAGGAGAGCAGGATGACTTGTAATAATAGGAAAATACTAAGCGCCTTGTTCACATTACAATTGACAGAAATCCGATCACAGCTACGATCACCTTTCTAACAAACAAGAAAACAGAAACGGGTTCAGTACTGTAGTTTTGATAGAGATGTCCTCTGATGATCCTCCATGAAACAGCAGTCTGGTCAAGTAAGATTTACTCAGTGTTTTTTTTTTTTTTTTTTTTTTGAAGCACTCGAAGTTTCAAATTCTGTTTAATGTGAACAAGGCGTCGCACATATTTATGCACAAAAAACCCTCACAGTCTTTCCCTTGAGCTACACGGGGACTCTGACTGAAGCCCAACGAAGCCAAACAGGGTTACTGAGCACCTTTAGTCCTCAGCAAACCCCCACAGCGAGGCTGGTGTAGCCTGATTATGCTACTTAAAGGCTGGGATGCCTTTCTGCTTCCGTTTATGGCACCTGACCAACAGCAAAATGCTAGGGTGGAGCTTCCTCGGTCTCCATAATGCCTTCTAGTCTGAAATCACTAGATTGGCTCAGCCTCGTGTTCCCCCCCGCCCCCCCTGTTTGTTTTTTTTTCTTTTTATTCCCTCTCAATGCAGTTTCTCACCCTTTATGTCACTTTATGTGCCGGTGGGATAATCGAATCTGTTTTCGCCTCCTTCCATTGATGGCTCTCTAGCTGCTTTAGTCATGAGACTTTTGGGAGCAGAAACGGTCAGAGAAATGCTGCCTGAGTGCATTGTGAATTTCTCTAAGTTGTGCGATTCACTAAGATTTTCCAGGTTTTTGGTTTGTTTTTTTTTGGGGGGGGGGGGGGTCTCACCAGTCCAAAAAGACAATTCTGTATTATATGTGTGCTCATTTTTCACATTAATGCAGTGCCTTCAGTGTATGAAGGAGCTCACCAGTCCTCCTGATTGTCTGAAACGACTCACTTCTTATTTCTCATTGTGATTTCTGTGGATTTCCATCTTTTTCTAAGCTTTAATCCCAAATTTCTCGTTTCATAAAAACTGCCGTGCAGCAGTTTGGCCAAGTCCAACGTCAGTGGCTTCTTCTTTCTGACGAAAAATGTTGGTCATTTTAAATAAATAACTGAATAAACGAATGTGTGGAAATAGAATCACGTCTGGTAGGAATTACGCTCAAGTCGATGCAAATCCTCTGCAAACATTCCCGTTGTTGTGTTGTTTGTAATGTCTGAGAGACGCAAATGTTCAGTGACATTTATATATTCTAAATTTTATTTGTATTTAAAAGTAGATATTATGACAAGACAAGCTAACGAGTGCTGTGATGTTCTGTATGTTTTCAAAAAGTACTTATGACTAGTCTGAGGATATTCTCACGTCTAATTATTGTGCTGCGTGGCGACGATGATTACTTTACAAAACGTTTGATTATTAGCTGTGTAGAAATATGCTCAAAGCCAATGGCCATATTGATGTATGACGATTTGTGTGTGTGTGTGTGTGTGTGTGTGTGTGTGCGCGTGCGTGCGCATGCGTGTGTGTACATGTGTGTTTTACGTATATTTTTGCAATGTTTGTACTAGCTCGTCGTCGTGGATATCTTGGAGGGACATTATTTTTCTAAGATGAATCGTATGTTGTTTGTGCGGAGAAAAAAAAATTGAGGTCATTTCTGAATGGGCGGGGCAGACAGAGACACAGGAGGTTAAAGAGAGAGAGAGAAGACTGATGGAGACGAGGGTGAGAGTGGAGGGTTGAGAAGAAGACTGATGATGGAGAAAGAAAGTAGGCACAGCAGACTGGAAAAGAAGGTGCATAGAGGTGGTGTTTTATTCACTTGAAAAGCCTCCGTCTGACGTAGGCCTGTTTCACTCAGCAGGCTTAAATTTCATGGGAGTTTAGGCCACTGAATAGTGCTAGCAATATAATATATTAAGTAGGCATGGTAACACATGAAACTGTGTTGACAAATAACTCCTAAAGATATGAGGCATATATTTAGCTATATATGAGTATTAGTGTGGCAAAGCATTTATTCTCTATATTTTAACGTCTCACATCTGTCAAACCCTGCTGGATGTTTTATAATACCTGCAAAACAGAAATGGTCTTTCTATTTATTACTTGTATTTTTTCTATTGTGAAAATTTAAGTACATTGTCTATTTTATATATTAATTATAATAAATGTTGTACATATTGTACATAAAACTGTGGTCTCGGTTGTTTTGTTTTTTGGAACGTGTGCGGGCCATGAGAGGAAGTGGATCTGCAGGATGTGTTGCACAACTTATTGGTCTGGATGCAAAGATAAAGTCGAGTTACATGTGTGAGTGGTTAGCAGAACCGTGGGGAAATGAACTTAGCCTCCAGTTTTTGATGTATTTATAGCAATTTACTCTTATAGGACAACTCATTAGGTATACTTTACTACTACCAGGTTGGACTCCCTTTTGCCTTCAGATCTGCTTTCATTCTTCATGGCGGATTCAAAAAGGTCCTGGAAACATTCCTTGCAGATTTTGGTCCATATTGACACAACAGCATCACACAGTTGCTACTGTGTTGTTTTTTGTTTTGTTTTTTTTGACTGCACGTCCATCCTGTTCCATCACATCCCAGAGATCCTCTATTGGATTGAGATCTGGTGACTGGAGGTTATTTGAGTACTTCTCAAGTTAAAAAATCAGTTTCAGATGATTTAAGCTTTGTAATACTGTGCATTATCATGCTGGAAGCAGTCATCAGAAGATGGGTACACTGTGAGTGATCCACTGATACAAGGTGGGATGACTCCATGCTTTCATGTTGTTTACCTGATGTGGTCTTCTGCTGCTGTAGCCCATCTGGTTTGCATTTTACTTTCAGAGATGCTCTTCTGCATGCCTTGCCATGTAACAAGTGATTATTTGAGCTACAGTTGTCTTCCTATCAGCTCAACAGAGTCTGGCCATTCTCTGACCTCTGTCACCAAAGAGCCATTGTCCAGAGAAGTGCTGCTCACTGAATACTTTCTCTTTTTAGACCATTTTCTATAAACCCTAGAGGTGACTGTGTGGGGAAATCCCAGCAGATCAGCAGTTTCTAAAATACTCAGACCTGCCCATCTGGCACCAACAAACATGCAACATTTAAGGTCACTTAAATCGCCCTTCTTCTCCATCCTGGTGCTCAGTTTGAACTTCAGCATGTCATCTTGATCATGAATTACTACCATCTGATTTGCTGATTAGATATTTGCGTCAATAGGCAGTTGAACAGGTGTACCTAATGAAGTGGCTGTTGAATGTATATTCTGAGTCAGTGTCTTGATAAACCTTAAATATATAGTCTCTATAGAAAAAAGTGCTTATGTTATTTCAGCTCTTCTGACAAATCCCTGACTGTGACTCGCAGGGCTATTTCTCCTGGTGTTTGGAGGCTGTTTTTAATATAAATGACATCTAGTACTCCGTGGTAAGTGTGGAGATGTTTTCTATCAGTCTGCTGGCTTACTTGTGTTTCCTAGAGTCTCTAGAAATATAATGGGAGGCAGAGCTTTCAGGATCCTGTCCATGTACGAAATATCTTCCAGTTTAGGTCAAAGACCACAAGACCTTGTCTACCTCTGAGGTAAGGTGGAAAAGTTTTCTTTATGACAATGATGATAGTTAGAGTGGATCATGTGACCCAGTGTCGTCCCTTAGTTATGCAGCTGCACATAGATAAAGCTTATTCTTTGCACTTATCACTCCCAATATATTTTTATGCAATTACTACATAAGGGGAGGGAGTAGCATACAAAGGTGGATCATCGGGTAGCTGGCGTTCTCTGATATTGTAAAGTCTTAATTGTTACAGGAAGCAGTGATCTAAAAAGAAAAGTGAATTGAAGATGGAGGTCATCTATGTGTAATATATCTTTGTTGCCAAAGACCATTTACTTTGTTGTCCTAGCTCATTTTATTTTAAGACAATTAGCATCGCAGGGCAAATAGCTTCCTTTCTAGCAGATGACTAGTTAGCACATTAACTAGTTTTAAACGTGTTAATCTCCAAAAACACAATTTCATAACATGCAACTCATTAACATTTTCATTATCCCTTCCTTGGCAACACATTTGAAACATACATGTCATTTTAATGCACATTAGAGGAAAATAATGTGAATTAGACAAAAAAACAACAGTAAATATCTTTATTTTTGTCTTCACAGTTTTCCATCTAACGTGACACAGAAGCATTGTGAGCAGCATTATACATTATACAAATAACTAAAAACAAAAAAAAAAAAACATTGAAACAAAAGTTGTAAAAAAAATAGGCCTTTGTTTCTCCTGTGATCAATCTATACAGTATATATATGATTATTTAGACATACATTTACTCCTGTAGATAGCACTTAATATTTTCATGTACTTTATGTGCAACATTAGTCTACAACAAACATTTTTTCCCCACATAAGAACAACTCACCCTGCAGCAAACAGCATGGCTGCAGACAAAGATGAGGAGTACAAGGGTGAATTATGACACAGAGTGCAAATCAGCATACTGTCTGCTTTGCTTTTAAACTGAGAGTTAATTTAATGCCACGCAAGCAACCTGTCAGTAGGAGCTGCAGTGCGACCTCAGTTTCATCATCGCTAAAAATAACCCCGTTTTTAAAGTGTCTATAAATAAGAGGCTGCTCCTGCACGCACACGTGGCTTCTCTCCTGTTTAGAACTAATAATGTCTCAGGCAGAAGCACAAAATAAGAAAAAGAAGGGGAAAAAAACGTAAGCACTGTCTGAACATGGGACACATTTCTGCTTTCCAATGAAAATAGAAGACAGTCCTAAGAAGACATTAAAAAAGTGACAAACATTTTCTTGGTGCATTTAAAATTTTAAAATATGCTTCAAGCTCTGACTGTATGTTTATGACCTACAACTGGCTCCAAACGCGCTCCCTGTGGCCCCCTGGTGTTGAGACAGAGCTACAGCAAAGCAGTGAAAGTAGAACTAAAAAAACGTTGGCAGGTTCTTGTGAGTCATTCAGATGACTCAAGAATTCCAGTTACAAATAAATTTAAAAAAACAAACAAAAAAAAACAAACAGCTTAGACTGCGGTAAACTTACACCAAAAAATTAAAAAAAGACTGACTGGAAGAATAAAAGCGAATCCAACTCAAAGAAACTCAGTAATGTCAACAACAACAACAATGTTTACGACCTACGACCCACATGTGGTCAAGCTGAAGAAAGATAAACTAATCACAATACTGATATCTGATGAGATGAGAGTTGTAGGTTGGCTCAATAATGCTTCAGCTGGAGGCATGATGTCCATTAAGGTTTTGACAGCACTCAGAATGATGTACTGTCATGTAACAGCTGTGTAGGCACACGCTAAAATGTTTTATTAAATCCCTGCAAAAATAACTGCCACACAGGCAGCTACCCACACACTCCTTGCCTTAGTTGCCAGATCTTTTTTATCAAATTCAAACTTATCCTGTTTTCAAAAATCAAAGCACAACACCTAACTAAGAGTAGAATTGAAACTTCTGTTCGCCTCTGAACGTGAACTACAGCACGCCCAGCTTCGACAAAGCTCCAGTAACGAGAAAAGGCATCTAAAGTTAGCTTTAGCCTAAATTCCTCTCCTGTTTTCTCCTCATTTAACCTACATTGTGGCCTGGAGAGGTCTTACTATCAGAGTGAAACACAAGCTTTAATCCTGGCCATTCAAATAACGCCCCAATTACACAAGTGTAATCCCGACCGGCTCTCCTGCCCCGGCCGCAGATGCACTCTGTAATCTATGAGCTGCTCTGCCTCCCCCTCTGCAATATCAATAACAACATTGATCCATGTGTTGTGCTTACTAACTCCTGTTTTTGACATGCTTTCCCTTTAAATGCATCACCAACTGCTGCCCAGGGTCTCTCACCCCCACTACTAAGACCTCCACAACACTGAAAACTGCTTTAAAGCGCTTTGACCAACCAGTCAATGTCTTGACTAAATATTCTTTCAAGTTTATGAATCATGTCCAAAGAAGGAACCTTGGTAAACACTGCCAAAGATCAGAATGTGAATCTGAACAAATAAATAGCAACACCTATAAAGTTTACAGCTCTGCTGCTAAACACAAGGAAGGGGAAACAGGACTGTGCATAAAAAAGAGAGAGGGAGGAAAAAAAGAAATTCAGCTTTTTTCCAGTTTTTGTTCCAAAGCTATGAGTCATTATCTGAAAGTATGACTCACAACTCAACCGTGTTCCCACTTGTGACCCTTGGGAAAGGCGGGCCCCTGCATTTTTTGATCAGTCGCAAAACAGGGGAAACAAAAACAAACAAGCAACTACTGATTCGTACACTGAGGGGCATCGGCTGCAGAGAGCAGAGTACCATCAGCTGTTTTGACATCAGACTGATGTCAAGTTTTGCCCGCTTTTGACTTCTTCCGCTCTAAAATTCATCGTCTGAGCTGAGCAGCAGCGTTTTCTCTGTGTCCCCGCGGCCGCTGACAGCACTGTGGGCGCGGGAGACTGGCGGTGGCGCCCCCTGCTCCAGCGTGGACTGCTGGGTGTACTGCTGGTAGGCCGGGGAGAAGTTGTGGATGGCGTCCTGGACCATGTCGCCCGGGTTCATTGTCTCCTTCAGGCTGCTGGAGATGCTCTTCATGGGGGCGCAGCGGCCTGCGGGAGAGCCATAAAAAAGGAGGGTTAGAGGCCAAAAGCTGGGGTGAAAAATAGAGAGACTGGATGCAAGTGAAAAAAAAAGAAAAGGAAGGACGGTGGGAGGATAAACATCAAAAGAAAGTGGATTTATAATGTTTAAGCACAGGGAGAGAGAGAGAGAAGGGAAAGGAAGAGAGATAAAAGAGTCAAAAACAAAAAGATTTAAGACAAGGGGATAGTCTCGGAGAAAAAGGAAAAGGGCATCAGTGATTTAAAGGATGTAAAAAGAAGGAATGAGTGAGGGAAAGGGGGGGAGCAATTGTACAAGGGCAGTGGATGAGATTTAGAGAGGAGGCAAGAAAAGGGGGTTCAGAGTGATTTAAAGCGAAGTAAAACAGGGAGAACTGCATAAAGGGAGAAAGGTTGGGGGGGTTGCTTTAGGAAATGTCAGCACAAGAACCAAAACTGAATTGAAATATGAGATTTTAAAAATAAAAGAGAGAGAGAACAGAAACTGCTGGCTTAATGCAGCTTAATAAATCAAAATAGAAATAGCAGCAGTGTGAAAACGCACAAGGGCGGTGTTCAACCTACCAAACTGTCCATATGTAGGAACAGGTCCTTTAGAGTGCAGCAGAGAGGAGAAGATAAAAAAGAAGATAGATATGTAGAAACAGGCAAGTAGAAAACGACAAATGGGATATCAGGAGGTGAAAAATAAAGGCGAAGACAAAAACTTAAGGAAGTAGTAAAAAAAAAAAAAAAAAGATGGGGCATGAATGAGGAAATATGCATTGAAACGAATGGAAATGAGATGGAGGATAGACACGAAGTGAAAGACTTTTTGAATTCTTTTTTAAGACGGTAAACATTTACGACAGATGTGTTAAACCCCGCTGTTTCCTTCCTCCCTTCTTCCCTCGCCTTCCTTCTCACCTGTTAAATCGAGACTTTTGTCCTTGTACACGCTGTATGTGAAAGCGTGCCGCAGAGCCAGTGCCGCGAAAAACATCTCGATGCATATGATGAAGTTCTGGTAACCGGCGGCGACCGTACCCTCACCGACGGACACTTCCACTGAGTTGATCTGAGGGATGGCACCGCATTTCTCCAGGATGGCCAGCAGCATGCCTGACCACAAATAAATAAGCACAGGAAGCTGTCACTCCACCTGTTTTCATAACAAACGTCGTGTGGCGTCGTTTGCCGCACTGACCTACCCTGCCAGAAGGAGAGGAAGATGACTGACTTGACCATGAAAAACTTGAGCATGGGGCTGTAAGGGCTCAGCAGCTCCCTGGTGGCGAAGTAGAACAGGAAGAGGGCGTACAGCGACAAGCTGACGGAGATATTGTAGATGATGGTCACGTACAGGTAACCGCTGGCAACACTGCAGAGTGAAGGTCAGATAAAACTGCATTAATGGTGCTGGTTTGTGTTTGGGGTTAGTTCTGACTACCTTTTGTGATTATTGGAAGCTCCCATTAGAGATGAAAGTCTGAAGCGTTCAATTAATCTAGAAATTAAAGTGGTAATCCTCATTTTGTGGAAGCTGTGAAACGCATGAAAACGCCTGGATTCTCACAGATATACACCACCAAGTACACCACCAGCAACCTTCCTGTCTGCAGCACTTACTTAAAGTCTCCATCCTTGTATTTGCCGTAGGCCTGCAGGATGACGGTGATGACAGCCATGAGCGGTTTGACCACACAGAATTGCAAAGTGGCCTGCTTGCAAAATCGCAAGAAGCCAATGGAGTAGGCCTTTCCCCTCAGACAGCAGGTACCATACATACAGCTGGACCTGATGGAACCAAACATCAGGAAAAAGGAAAACATGTTGAGCAATAGTTTGTATTTTTTAAAAAGAGTCCATGCCATGAAAACAAATACTGTTTAAAGCGGACTTATTATGGCTACACCATGGGTGGCTCAGTGGTTAGCACTGTCGCCTCACAGGAAGACGAGGTCCGGCTAAAGCCTTTCTGTGTGCAGACTGTATGTTCTCACCAGTTTCACTTCCTGGTTAAATTAAAGTTAATCCATTAATTTTTTTTTTTGAAAGGTGTTTTTCAGCTGCATAATTTCATTCTTGGACTTGACTAGAGCAGCCTCGGTGGGGCCCGTCTGTTAACTGTCTGGCTGAACAAGCTGTTTCAGGACAACTTTCTGCTGATTGGCTGCTCCTCATACACAGCAGTAAAAAACAACAACATCTGAAATACAGCATTTAGAGTCTGAAGCCTGAACTTTTAGGGACTTAAAGGGATTATTTGTAAAAACAGACCTGATAATTTTAAACTTTGCCCATGTTTAATACAAGTTCACACCAGCAGAACAAAAGGAAAGCATAACGAGTTCAATTTAAAGGCCTTTTAGGCTGAACTTACTCTATCGGTTTTCCTCTGATCTCAGCCATGATGGCGCTTTCTCCTCCCAAGTATTCGTAACACAGACTCAGGAAGTTGTAAATAACAAATGCTGAAGAGACACAGGGGGAGAAAAAGAGCTGATTTGATTATAATCGCTACATATGTGATAGTTTTGGTTTGTTATTTGATCGTTGCTTACAGTAAATGGTGTTTCTGGAAAAGCTCTTTTCAGACCACTGTAGGAAACTTGAAATAAATGATGGCTTCATTGACACATTCAAGTCTCCCAGAAGCCATGACAGCGTGACAGTGAACCAACATGCACGATACCAGGAATTCTAAGGACCGCAGCTAAATGGAAATGAGCCATCATTCAATCAATTTTACAATTGATTTTCTAAGTCTGTGTTGTCCTCTGTGACTGGAGCCTGTTCACTGAAACTGTTAATGTTACAACAAACATATTAAGACTTTCTAAACATGTTTGGTTACAGGATTGTCTCCATTTGTTTTACATGTATATAAACAACTAAACATTTCACAACACTGGGTTCAAATTGTCAGAAAATAGCCCATATTTTTATAGCAGACTGAAAAAAATACAGCAGTAACTCACTTGATTACTCACAGACCTCCCAGCAGTCACACAATAACAAACACATCACTTCCTGTCACATTTGTTTTATCATGCGAACGGAAATATACAGCACAATTCAAACTGAGGCGCAGCTCAAAAACAACAGCTGACCACACATGATGTAATTATATGAAATAATTTTTATACTGTCATAGGGACATAAGGCATAATAATATTTCACTGTAACAAAAGGGAAACCAGCTGTTTATAAATGTGTACTAAAGCATGACCTTCACACACAATCACAAGCATGCTTATATTTAGTATTAGAAAGCAACAGCTACTTATGTCCAAATCAAATCTAGTGCTGCTCTACTCAATGCAAAAACACATGGACATAATTCACGTAATCTGACAAGACTTGACCTTCAATTTTAATATCCAAAGAATTAACTAAAGTTGTATTTCTTTCATTAGCTAATAAATGTTCAGCCACCTATTTTCTCTCCTCTGTGCTGCTTCAGTGAGAAGGTGTTCCAGATCAGGAGGCTCATAAAAAACACAACAGTGCTAATCCCGTTAACCCCCGAGGACCTTCCAGTCCTGCGTGCATACGCGCACTCTCGCAGGGGTGTGTTTGAATGCATGCAAGGTAAATCCGCTCTTGGATAACTTTTGTGAACTAAATGCATAAGATGAAAATGAATTAAACAGAATCCAAATAAAGACGAGGGTAGTGACTGTGCATCAGTTCATTGTAAAGTGTGAAAATGTAATATATCCTGGGTGTGTGTCATGTTTGTGAATGGGAGGTTCACAAAAGCACAGTGCACGTGCAAGCATCGTGCCATAGCACAGAAGTCTCTGTACTGCTGACAGTGACTATAGTTCATCAGCTCTTTGCAGCTGTGTTATTTCTGCATATTTTCTTGCTCTGTTTTTAAACTCCACCCAAACTCTCTCTACAACTTTCCCACTGCCTTCTATCTGACGTCAGATGTCTGTCAGACAGTACTCAGGTAATAAGATGCCACACATGCCAAACACAAAAAGCTCGTCCACAGAGCTGAGTGATGAGAACTGGTTCATCTGCTTCCAGCACCTCTCCTTGTGTCTTGGCTGTTTACAATTATGTTCTTTCACTTTTCCCCAAGGACTCCCGCCTGCAAGCGCCAGTTGCCACGGTGATACAGTAGGCCTACATACAGTGAGAACAGTAGGAGCAAGTTTGCAGCAAGTTTGGTTGAGGTAAACTCATTATCTGATGCAGCCAATCTGGTTGATGAGGGAGATTTGTGAGCGTGGTTGCCATGCAACAAGTCGGTCCTCGCCAAGGAAAAGGACTCAGCGGCATTATAGGAAGATGACGGCTGATGAGAGGATGAAGAGAAATGAAAAAGGGAGTGAAGACTTGGGCAAGAGCGCGGAGACGGAGGAGGTGAGCCATATGTATGACAAAGCAATATGACGAACATAACGCTTCCTTCCAAAAGCAGAACCAAACATAGCGATCCCCTTCAGCTCACATTCAAAAGCATGTGACGTCATCGGTTCGCCAACACAGGACACGACACGTGAGCCCAGCGTCACAATAAGAAGATCATTTTTAGCTTTATCGTGACAACTAAACTCAGAGACTGAGGGGTGGAGGCAGTCGACTTCCTTTCACCATCTTCTGCCAATTCCTGACTTTAATAGCGCGGGATACAACATGTCGGTTGGAATGTGTTTTGTTTGAGTCACCATTGGCCGAGAAGCCGCCAACCCACCATCTCCGTTAACCAAAAAAAACAAAAAGAGCCCAGATTTTTTATTAAATCCATTTTTAGTGATTAAACTCATCCTGTCTCTACTGAGATTGGAGTCATGTTTCCTCTCAGAGCCAGTTTTCTAAATCCAACCAGAGAATTATGCCCAAATCAAAATGGCTGAGACAGAGCCAAAATATAATGCAGAAAAGGCAAGAATCTAATAAGTGTGAGAGGGTCCTTTACAAAATAAGTATTGACTTGTAGTGGTAGATAATCTGTTAAGGATGACAGAGCAGACTATTCATTTCCACTCTAATCGGACCACAATGTGTTTCAGCAACTGAACTGGAAAAGCTGCCTGCAAAGACGTGAAAAGGATTTAAATCAGAGAGTTCTGTTAATGGGATACAAATGACCTAGTGGGTCATGAGAGCTCAGAGTTTTAGCTTGACATTGATGAGATAAAATCAACAACACGTCCTCACCTTCATAGCAGTCTCTGACGGTGTCAAAGTAAACATAGTACTGGTCATTGGTGAAGAACAGGAGGCTGAGCCAGGAGTCAAAGGCATAGATGGGAACGATGAAGAGGATCCGTACAATATGGCGCTGCTCCCTGGGCGAGCTGTAGAAACGCAGGTGCATGTAGATCTAGGAGAGAAGGAAGAGACTTTCTGAACACTGGCAGGTTTTTACAATGACTCACAAGTCTACTTTAATGGGCATGGAGGATTTCACAGGAAGTGAGCACAGAGTCCTTACAACTCAGGATGGAGCAGAGGTTTTATGAGCATCATCTGCCGTTGGGTAGATCCGCCATTCAGATTTTTTTTATTATAAGTCATTTATGCCTTTTTTCTATCTTGTGAGTTAGTCCATGTCACTGACCTCACTAATCAATACATCCCCTGAGCTCAACTCACAGGAATGTGATTTTATAAACCCCTTTCAACGTTTTAAAGTATCTGTGTGTGTGTATTCATGCTCTGTGTCACAAACACCTGCCGCGGGATGTTGCCCGGCAACTTCTCTCGGCCTGAGCATGTTTGCTGGATCACATCACCTGCGCATTAAACAAACACACCTGTCTTTCTTTTTCGTGAGCACATCCATCACAAAAGACCGTCTGCTCGGTCAAACACCAACACATGCACTTCCAGCAGAGCACAATATATTATAGTAAAAGTAGAACTGAACAGCACACATCTCTCTTGATGCTACTGGGAAACAAGCAGGAGCCCATAGAGATAAGTGCTGAGCCAATGTGCAAGTGCCAAAAGCTGCAGTCCCCATAATGGCCACCTGTGATTGGATCCCAACTTTGCACCATTAAGGACCTGCTCACAACCTGGTGCAATAACGGTCTTCATCTCTATAGACAATTAACATTCTTATAAAAAGTACTGAGATATTTTTTGTTATATAACTCACCTTTTTAAACTTTATTAAGGCTTCAACTATTGTGGTCAATTTGGAAGCTGACACATGCAGCTGGTGTCTTATATCTTACTAGCTCTCAAAGTCATAACTGTTTTTGTATAAATAATATTGAATACTTGATATCCAAGATGTCTGTTCTCCTTTTTTTGTAAATGAAACTTTAACATTATTAGTCTGTTACTTAGCACTAATTATCAGCTAACTGAGTATCTGCAAAGTATCTCTACAGTGTCTGGGTGCAGCTTACTGATCTAAGCCTGCTATTGCTAGCTTATTTGATAAATAAGCACTCCACCCTCATGTGAAATCAAAATATGGCCCCTGCAAGTTCCAGAAATCAAATATGACAGGTAAAATTTAAAACCTGAGAAGGTCATCTTTTATATAAAGTCTACACCAGGAAGCTGTTACCTGGTGACAGGTAAGGATTAGTGCAGTCCAGACGAAGAAGCCAGACACAGCCTGCGTCGCTGGAGTCATCAGAAAGATAGGTGGATCCGAGCTGAGAAGAGGGGCATCAGGAAGCCATGAAATATTGGGGCCCATCGGAGCTGCCGTGGGTGGGGGGCCAGGTGCCGGAACAAGCGGAGAGTCCTCCCCCAGCCTCTCTGAGAGCGGCACGTCTCGCCTCCACAGTTTTAACATCTGGAAGTGACGTAGACACTGGTAAAACATTCACATCACAAACTGGAAAGAATAAAAGGCACATCAGAGCTGTCGAAACTCTTCTCCAACAGTGATCACACTGTGATCTAATCCATGAAGTATGAAGAGTCACCAGTAATCATCAACCTGAAATGTCGATGTCGTGCTATCTGTGTAATGTGTAATCTGTGATAAGAGGAGATTTCAGAATAAATGCAGACAAACTCTAGGTCAAAATATCTTCACTCTGAGTAAAGAATGTGTGTGGACTGGTTGCTCATGGGCACCCACATTCAACTCAATGTAAAACAATGTCTAACAGCAACATTTTAACTCTGCTTTTTAAGCTAACAGACAGCAAAGCCGTCAGCTATCATCCATTCAGGCCTTTTACGGCTCAAAATGTAAGAAGATGCTTTTTGAACAGAAAGACTAGCAGCAAAACATGACGTTTAAAGACAATTGTTTTTAGTTTCTGCATTTCTCTGCAATGTAACTGCATACTCAGAATAAAATACTGATGATGTGGACCCTGGACATAATAACAACACCGAATGGGCCTAAAATAATTTGTTAAAGTTTATAATGTCACACCTTAGGGTGCATTTTCTTCATGTATGATCAGTGAGCTGAACAAGAACCACTTTCAGCCAGAGGAAATTTAGATAGAGACAAAAGATTTTAAGTCAAGCGGCCCTATCAACAGCTCCTGATGAAGGGGACAGCTGCTCGCTGACTCTGACGAACAATGGGAATGTTCTCGGGGTGTCCGTGTTCTTGCTCACTGACAGACAGTTGTCACGTCACTGTTGACAGAACCAGGGGCAATAAATAAAAAGAGCAGGCGTGAGTGCTATAAGTGGAAACTGATTGTGAGCGAGAGATGGTAACCTTCAGTCTCACTAATCATGCTGTCTGTCAGAGCAGCACATGAAACAAACAGCACACAAGCTGACATAATGACACCCCCTCCTCCCACACACACACACACACACATCAGCAGTCCTCCCATTTACTTTCTTAAAATAAATGACATTAAAGTGTAACAACTGAATTTAGTGGGTTGATAAAAATTAGGCTACTTATAGGCGTTTCTTTGGTGGCTAATATCTGTGTGTATGTGTGTGACAGCAGGCCATTTGTATTGGTTTGCAGGGGATCAGCATATGTCAACAAGAAGAAGTGAAGGCATCAGCAGCCACACATATAATAACAGGCACAGTGAAAAGATGCTCTGCTGAAGCAGAGGGCCATCTTTGTGTCTCATTTGAAAGGGGGGAAATAAATAAAAGGTCAGTATATGCAGTCTCACACGCACAAGGGAATAATACAGGGAGAGGCAGGCGGTCAGGAAAACAAAGTAACAGATGGAAAGGGGCAATGGGGGGCAGACGGGGTGGGCTTATCATTAATGGTAGCCAGACTGGATCAGCAGGCGTACAAGCAACAACAACACAAACAGTTCAAAACCAAAAAGACGCTAAAACTCTGTGTGTATGCCTTTCAGTTACTCCAGTAATCATTTATTATGTTGCTGTGATTTATTCAAAGTGAATGAATTATAAAGTTGAAATAAGAAAAATATTCATTTCAACAAGCTTTTATTTAAAAAGACTCACCTTTGCTAAATGTTAGCTACAACAATCCACAGCTGAACTTGAACTGTAAGCGTGAAACAGACACAGACTTTTATTATGCTAGCAATGAAGTAACAATTGAAGTTTTCTAGTTTGTTTTAAAGTCTAGACTCACCCGCTTATTTAAAACCGTCCTCAGCTCCGTCACACACACACAAAAAAATCTTCGGCTAGAAATAACCCACAAACGGCCTTAATTCCTTCTCAAAGCAGCACCGTTGCTCCCCGGACATCCATGTTGAGTCGTCGGTGGACCGCGCCGTTAACCCCTCAGCGTCTCACCCCCAAAAACTCACCTCTAAAGTTTGTCTGTCATGTTACACAACTTCTACTCTATCTTTCTGTTGCTCCTATCTATTTATAACACCTAGCGTCCACCTAGTTTTGTCGACGTTTCAGAAGTTAGTGCAGCAAAACCTGTCACTCTCCTCCGATCCCCTGTCTGCGCTCAAGCTCCAGCTCCAGTCCAATCCCTGTCGGATTAACTGCAGATCACACAGCCCCGCCTACTCCGCGAGGACGAGCCAACGCAGCCAATCACCTACCTTTTAATTACCCGGAAAGGGGCGCGGTCTGCCTACTTAACACTGAGCTTGCGCGGTTCTATTCTTGGTCCAGAGACCAGCAGCAGTGAGAGTGTGGGTGCTGCACAAACAAAGGTGCTCCAGCAAATTCAGTGAATGATTCATTATTCGTTTACAACTTCCTGTCCAAACTGTGTAGTCGATGTGTGGGAAACGGATACTGTGTAACGCCTTTATTTTACTTTTTCCGACCTTTGTCGGCTTTTCATAGCAGAAAAAGCACACGTCTAACTAACTGCATTAGTAATGGCTAGTGAGTTACCATTTAAGTGCACCAGTTAGCAGTTATTAAAAAACACTTTCATCGCAGTACCATTAATATAATCTAAAAAAAAAAGTTCAATAAACAAACAAATATTTTCAAAATGGCACCCTACAGGTTATTATTTCCACATTTGACACCCCGTCATAGACCTTCATTATCAAGGCCTGGGAATTTTAACAACATTCATTTGGTAACACAGAAGGTCTGGCTGAAGTCCTCAAGTTTATTTTGACTGCCAACATTACTTTTCATCTACAGTAATTCCTGTCTTCTTTATTACGAAATGAGTACAAAAGCTAAGAATTAGACCTGGAAGTAGAGCAAAAAGAAGGGGCCAGTAAGTGTTGATGTGGGGCTAGCATGCTTAATTTTCACGCAAGCTTGACATTTAGACAGAGCTACACAAACATGGAAATACATGACAGACTGGGGAGACAATTAAGGATGAAACACAGAGAGAAGAGCATGGAAATAAGTACGGGAGACATAACTGAGATGAGGAAGACTTCCACAGGAGACACTAAGGACAAGACACAAAAAAGGAAAAGCTAAAAACCCTCAAAACATTAAACAAGCAAGATGCACAGGTCCAAAACAATCAAAGACCCAGAACTAGAGAGGCCCAGAACTCTGTACCATGCCTCTCTCCAAGTGACAGCTGGAATAGGCTCCAGCTCTGAATCATTTTATAAGAGACAATATAAACAGTGTTGTTCAAACGTCTAAGACCATAGGGGACATCTGTCATGTTGAATAGAAACAAGTGATAATATTAGCTACAAAAAAACGTGATATTTATTGTCTGGTACACTTTCCTTTTGTTTTAATAATAACTTTATGTAGAAGCTGACAACCTGTGTTATCCCAACATGATTCGACAGTGTTCCAAAGAGCCTCTGGTGATGTCATGGGTGCTTAACTTTTACAGCCTTCACCTCCAAAAAAATGACCAGGTGGATATGGAGGAGAGTCCACGAAACTCAGCACTCTGTGGATTATTTTGGTCTTTTGTAAGCGCGGAAGCCCGGGAGGATGTTAGCTGGGGACGAGCGGTGCCCAAAGGTCTTATAAGAGACAGGGCTTAGATGGATAAGAAGTACAACAAGATGTCCAAAACTGAGCCACTAGAAATGGCGTATAGCTCTGGCTCTATGAAAAATAAATCAGAGAAGCAGAGCCCAAAAGAATAAATGTCCTGTTCTCCAAAGACACATCCAGGGTGTAGTCCCAGCTGGAAGGACAGAACCCCCTAGAGTAGTAGTGTCCAACTCCAGGCCTCAAGGGCCGGTGTCCTGCAGGTTTTAGATGTGTCCTTGATCCAACACAGCTGATTTAAATGGCTAAATTACCTCCTCAACATGTCTTGAAGTTCTCCTGTTATGAACTAATCATTTGATTCAGGTGTGTAGACCCAGGGTGAGATCTAAAAAATGTAGGACACCGGCCCTTGAGGCCTGGAGTTGGACACCCCTGCCCTAGAGTAATATTGAAAGGGCATCTCGAAGAAAGACGCATCAAATAAATAAATAATTGGCCCTGAGAGCAGACCACGACAAAAAAGAGCCAGTCAACATCACAAAAGCAGACATTCAAAGACGAGTCACAGAGCTGGACAGCACCCAGACCTGACATGATCCAGGCTTACTAGCTAATGATGCTAACTGCACTCCATGAGGACCTGGTGAAGCAAATAACAACAGGTCCCCACCCAGATGGCAGGACAACTTTAAACTTACCAGCCTCTCCAAAACTGGGATTTTCCTCTCAGGCATTGTAGCGACCAACCCGAGTAGCTACAAATCATCACATTCAAAGCTGTTCTTTGGATGATGTTGGCTGTCTTTTGTTCTGGTTCCACACTGTTTGGCAGACCTGTTGCCACTGATTTTCATTCCAATTTTTGTGCAATTCGGAATAACTCAGTCTTTTTCTCCCTGTTTCTCTTGCTTAAGAGCAACTTCTCGACACCCACCCTTCCACTGAGACCATTTCTGATGAGGCTTCAGTGAACAGCAGATGGATCAACTGAAGGGCCAGATAGACTCTCAGGTTCTGTGTCAGGTCTTTGCTATATTCTTTCCTATTTCTTAAAAAGATGGCATTTAAATATTGTACACCACACACAGGTTTTCTGGAATCACTTTATTCGTGCAGAAATACTATTTTATGCCTATCAAACTGTGTTATCTTTGGCATGTTTTGAGTATTCTTCAAGTTCAAATTCCAGTTTCAAATTGGTTCAAGTCTTGTGCCTAATTTATACTTAAATGATTCACGTATCAGCATTAAGTAGCTTAAAAACAGATAACACTTCTCTGGTCAGATAAAGGAACTACTGGAAGTAAATTTTAAAGAAATCTTTAGACTTTTGCACAGCATTTATATTCTGCGATCAGTTATGAATATGAATATTTAAGTATGTTTCCATCAAGAGAAAGATATCATTAGAAGTTTGTATAAGGTGTGTATATTTTTTATTGAATCAGAAAATATACACAAATATCATATTAATAAAGTTGAAGCATGGTAAAGAAATGTACAGGACATCAGTCATCATCCTCTAATCAGAGACCTCCATCCATCCTGACAGGCCCGGGTCAAAATACCGATGAGTACATTTTATATTATAACAAGAACCTTTCTGTCATTGCCTGCCTCAGTGCAAACCAAAACAAACGCGAGGCAGACTCTAAAGGTTTCCGGTAAAGTTTCACTTTCTGTCCCAGGTGTGTCAGGAGGTACTCTTCTCTCCAGCTCCGTCTTTAAACAATCTGTCACATTCTGGCAAAAGTATGTACACATTTTACATGTCATATAAAATGGGACAAAAGCAAAAGTAAAGAAAAATACAAATGTAACACCAGACTTGCTCACCACCAAGATCTTACAACTTTCTCGAGTCTCTTCATGCCTGGAGTTGCAAGCTGGACTAAGGCTTCATCATATCATACAATCCACGTTATATCCCGATCTCTGCTCGTGGCAGTCTTTTTGCGCTTTTCACATTCAGTAATGTTTTCAGTCTTCCTTAGGTAAGACTGTAACAAATGTGCTGAAAAATAGGAACTCCTAACAGGTTTTACAGCCTCCCTCTTCCTCACAACTAGCTTTCCTTTCTTCTGGCTCTCTAAAGCAAAGCTGAAGGCAAAACGAACGATTAGGACAATAACACAGACAGACACGTTTACTGACAAAAAGCAGCCTCGCTCCCATTTATCCCCTTCCTCTGTTCCTCTCGGTGGTCCACGTTAAAGCAATCGCCTGGCTCGCCTCTCGTAGGCCTGGATACACTTTTGTTTTGCATTTGTCTCCATGTTTCCTTTTTTTTTTTTTTAAAGAGATCTATTAATAATAAAGAATACCACAAGCAGCAGATGTAGCTCGCAAACATTAGCAGATTGATAGTTGTTGATTTTATCACAGGTGTAAACCACAAAATAATTGACTTAGTCCATTTTGTGCACTTTGATGGTTTATTTTATGCGAGTTGAGTTGAGCCTCTGAATTGACCGAGTCGACCCCCGTCCGGCAACACTCTCTGAAAAGCAGTATCAAACGGTTCCAGGCTAGAGTTCGTCTGTCCCACTGGTTTTCCATCATCTCAGCAAGCTTTAACACTGGGCATGCTCACACCGCATACTGACAGACACACGGACGATCGATCCCCCTTTAAGGGCCTGTAATGCTTTCTCCTCCTGCAGTCACTCATGTTTTCATTCATCCATTTGAAAAGTAAGGGGTATTTGATACCCTGCAGCTGCTGAACCGCAAGAGAAAAAAAGAAGAACAAAACAGGAAAATGTTAGTCTTTAAAAGATGAAGATTTTCAGCTGATCACTCTGTGCTGCTTCTGTTTTGTAGCCTTAGTCAAATTGTAGTCCACCCGTTTATATGCCTGCTAAGTGCTGTTGTACTGCGCTACTGCTACCATTAATACTACTTAAATTCTGTTTAGAGTAAATATATTAAGTCTGCTTTTGCAGCATTTCAATTTTAAAAGAAATTTAATGACAAATGTGTTACCCTTTCCTGCATTTATAAAGTCAACTGGGATGTCATAGAGCAGTGCCATAAAACAAGTCATCAAATTTATTTGTGTCATCTGTGTGCATTTTTCCCTCTGAGCAGTTTTACTACTTCCCTCGCACCCTGCTGCACCCATACACTGTATATAAAAGATGGATCTGGTTTACAGGACTGAAAACTGAAGTTAGTTTAAAAAAAAAAACAGCTGCAATCTTTTTAATTGACCAGAAGGTGGCCGACTCCATCCATCCACCCATTTATGCTCGCCGTTCACCCCGTAGCATGGTGCTGTGTGACGAATCTGTGACGAAACTGATGTCACATTGTCTGTGCTGATTCTGGTTGGTCATGCATCTTTCAATTTTTAACTTGGAGTGCACAGCTGTGTCTGTTTTTACTGCTATTTTAATGCCAAATCAGTGCAGAAGCTCATTGACAGATTTCACAGGGGTAGAAAACAACAGACTGTGCAATGTCTTTGACTCCAGGTTTGACTTCTTCTCTTCCTATATCAGCGCTGATGTTTTGTTGATAGTGTCTTAGTGGTGACAGCTATTGCTTGGGAGAATACTGCAGCACCTGCCTGTATCTTAATGAAGACCAGAAAACCAGGGTACGTTTTACAGTGTGGCTGCACTCTTTTGACAAGTTGGTACCGTGTGAGCATGTAGGGTGACTCGTGGCAATCTATTTTCAAACTACACTATCCCTTTGATGGGGATGGGAGCTTGTACAGCTCAAAAGCAAGGATTTTTTTTTTTAAATAAAAGAAACGCTGTCTGTGTGAGTATGTGTCAGACATGTCCTCACCTGCCACTGACTTGCAGGCCAGGGAGAAGGAACTCACTTTGCCAGGTGTTCAAATGGCACACTGACCTGAGTAAGGAGGGAAAACGAGATGATTAAAACAAGGCAAAAGCTAAAAAATAAAGAAAAGAGCCTTTCTACGCCTAAACTACGCGAGCTGTCTTCGAGTTTAATTTAAGCAGACGGCCTTCATAGAGTTTGGATCATTTTATTCACTGCAGCAAACAAAGGACAGACACTGAAAAAAACCTGAAGTGCCTACTTATTACCTGTCAAGGTCATAGGATAGTCTGGACAATTAAGTTCCTTGTTTTATATACAAGTACATTATAAAATATTCAGTCAGTGAACAAAGTCATATTTTATCCATTTGAATTTCAGGTTTGGTTCATGTAAGAATCTTTAAAGAGCTCAGAGTGGTCATTCAGGTTGTCTGCTGTCACTGCTACAGGATGTAGGCACTGAAGGAAGGCCTTGGAGAATTAGTCTGCCTTCATATCATATTTGACTTTAAGCTCCACAGTAACAAAAACTCTTCGTATGCATGTTTTGGTGGTAATTATAAGTAGATTAATGATGACTATTTTCCTGCTTCCAGTATTTCAGATATGCATCACTAGTTAGAGCAGAGTGCCAAGTATAATGAGAAAATGCAGTAATCTAAGTTAGTGCAAACTCTTCTCATCCACTTTCTCCACCAAAAAGAAGAAATAAGGGGAAAAAATTGTTTCAAAAGAGCAAAGAGTGACACCTGCTGCAGATTATTTGTGGTCAAGTTTCATAAAGTTCCTTGTAGTTCCTGTGTGCTAAACATGCCTGCATAACATGTAAGGTTCTCTGTCTTAGTTTACTGTATTAAGTTATATTTATATAGCACCAAATCACAACAACAGCCAGCTCAAAGCACTTTAGATGACGAGGTATAAACCCTACAATAATACAGAGAAAACCCCAACAATCAGACCGCCCCTTATGAGAAAGCACTTGGTGACAGTGGGAATGAAAAACTCCCTTTTAACAGGAAGAAACCTCCAGCAGAACCAGGCTCGAGGAGGGGCAGCCATCTGCTGCATGTGAGGTGATGTCTGAATATCCATCACCAGTCCTGAGTGTATAGAACGACACAGTGCTAATCTTCCTACCTGTGATGTGGTGATGCGTGATTGGTCGAGGCGTGCAGTGAGATCGGAGGAGGAGACATTAGCCGGGGCCCCGCGATGAAGCCTCATGGCCACCTTCCTCTCTCGCTCAGCTCGCTCTGCTCTCCCAGCCTGAGGAGAGCGATTACCTGTGTGAGCACACAGAAACACACACTTAAAATGAAAACCTGAACTCTGCTGCTGCCCTCCAACACCCAGAAGAAAGCAACACCCTAACCTGACTGCTGGACCCCACGCGTAGCTGGGTTAGGAGGAGCAGCGTCTGCCTCGTTCCTCACTCTGTTGGCTGCAGAAGGGTTTGGACCCGGCGGCAAAGCTCGACCTCCCGCTCCTCTTTGGCCTCCTCCTGGTCTTTCCTCTCCATCTTTCCCCTCTCTCCTCTCCCTTTCGCCATCGTCTGTTGTCCTGCTGGCCCCCTGAGACACAAAGGAATAGCATAGATGAGAAAGTCTGCTAGAAAAGGGATAAATCTTCCAAGTCCAAGTGCGACACGCACAAACTTCAGCATGTTCCAGTCAAAGACATAGTCGTAGGAGAAGCCTTGTCGGTGGAAAAGATTCCTGAAGAGCTGCCTTAGATAAGAGTAGTCTGGCTTGTCATCAAACCGTAGGGAGCGACACAGGTTCAGATACGTGGAGAACTCAGCTGGGAAACATAGGAGACAGAAGATTTAGAGCAAAGTCAGATGAACAGTCTGACAGAAAAACTGCAAAAACCTCTTTACTGCACTCAAGAACACCACTCTAACAGCTACTCACATGGGTAACCTTTGCACAGCACCTCGATAGGGGTGGACATTTTCTTCTCACTGATACGTTCATACTTCTGCCGCTTGGTGGCAGCCTTGAGTCCTTGCCATGGCAGAGAGCCCAGGTTGAAGTACATGAGAACATAGCCCAGAGACTCCAGGTCATCACGTCTCGACTGCTCTGTGGAGAAAAAGACGGAGCAAAGGGACGAAAAGAGAGAAGAGAATGAAACAGCAGGAAATGTAGGGAAAGAAAGGAAAAAGCTACAGCTCTGAGAATCATGTCACAATTAATAAAAAGGAATCAGAAAAATCATATTGAGGTTCGCAGAACACACACAACAAGACAGATACGCAGGCCGTCTCCGCTGCCTTACCGATGCCCAGATGGGTGTTAATGGAGGCGTAGCGGGCGGTGCCGGTTAGGTTTTTATTCTCACGATAAGGGATGTGCTGGTGTGTCCGGGCGTCACGGTATTTCTTGGCCAGGCCAAAATCGATGATGTAGACCAGGTTTCCCTTCTTCCCGAGCCCCATCAGGAAGTTATCGGGCTTCACGTCTCTGTGGATAAAGTTCTTGGAGTGGATGTACTCGATTCTGCTGATCTGAAGACAGACAAAGGGGGTCACTAGTTATCTTGTATGCTGAGGCACGGTTAACAAAAATTTCCTTTCATGAAGGTAAACGGACGAGTCTCAGTCTTGAGGAAGTGTTTTAAAAATGGTATGAAATTCTGACAAAGTACACAGAAGCTCTCATTTGAGCTCTTAACGTGATTAGTTACTACAGATGATAGGGTGCAAGGTGGAAAAAAAGAAGCCCTGATGAGCTGTTAGGTTTTTTGTGGCCAGTCGGTCTCACCATCTGGTCTGCCAGCAGCAGGACTGTCTTCAGGCTGAACTTGCGGGAGCAGAAGTTGAACAGGTCCTCCAGACTGGGACCCAGCAGCTCCATCACCATGACGTTGTAGTCGCCTTCCGCTCCACACCACTTGATAGCCGGGATTCCCACTGTGGTGTGAGAAGGAGCAGAAATGTTACAAAACCGAATCATTTGGAGTAACAGAAGATTTAGGTTAAAATTCATCACCTAAATTTAGCTTTTTTTCAGAAAGATTCTCACTCATATATCAACCTCTGCACATAAATAAAGCTTCAAGTTATTTATCTTATGTCCGTCACTGTGTTATCACCAGCTTAGTGCAGCAGGATGATCATTACTCCCAGTGACCATAAAGACACTCAAATGCTCGTTAATTGCATTTCAGTCAAAGATAGCTTGAGTTTCAATGCCTTTGTGTGCCCTGAAATGTCTTTCAAATTCACCATAATCTCTTTGCAATCATTGTTGATAGCTCTCAGCAGCCCTAAATACTCCTTAATGACCCTAAAACTATTTACTACATCTCAGCAGACCGGTAGTAAAGCTTTCAAAGAGACCCTGAAATATTTCTCTTTACCTCCACCCTGCATCATTTTGTAGAATTTGCTCTCGATGTGGAGCTGTGGATGTTTAGTCTTCACACATTCCAGTTTAATGGCTACTTCCTCTCCTGTAGCAATGTTTGACCCTGATGAGAGAAACAGAGGTTAGATCAGAAGAACTTAAATCTACAAAACCCCAAAACTGATGGCAATTGGCACTACTTGCTTAGATACTCACCGAGATAAATATCTCCAAAGGATCCACTCCCTATCTTCCTCCCAAGGCGGTACTTGTTCCCCACCCTCAACTCCATGGCTCCTGAGCTCTTCAACTTGCTGGAACGGTTCGACAGAATCACACAGACACACACACGCACAAAGCTGTCATCAGTCACCGGTGATCAATAGAGTGAAAGGACACTGGTGAAAAGACTGCAGACTTTAGAGTACAAGCGGTTAGGCCTTAGGCTGCTGTATCAGTGAAGGGAAACAGAACTGTAAGCCTGAGCAAAGTACAATGACGTAGTGCAGCCCGAGTTGAATCTCTGGAGCCAGGAGGGAAACTGTGGCACACATGTGGCCAAAGCGTCAAAGAGACACGACCTAATGAAACACCCCTGCTCCTGACGTGTGCCGAGGATGTTTGACAGTAAATTCCAGGCAACAATGTAGGCCAATAAAGTATTTATAAACTGCATGGAGCAAAAAAAAAGGTGAGAGTGAAGAAGAACAGAGCCTGTAGTTGTGTAACATGATTTATTAAGAACTGCAGGGGGTGGGGGGGAAATCTCACACACACACACACACACTCTTCCCAAAGCACTTTAAAGGAGTCTTGATCCTGTGTACAAGTGATTTGCATAAACTTGCAATTTCTCACCGGGGTCCCCTCACAAAATTTGAATGAGTCATGTTTTCCTCATCCTGGCCCTAACTGTGTGCACAGCCCTGAAATAAGGACATGAAAGTGTGAGATGATGGAGGGGGCTTTTCGACAAAGGTTACGCTTTTACAAGCCAGCCTGACATCGCATTAATCGCTGACTAAGTCCCCCCCTTCCCCTTTCAGTCTTGACTGCATTGTAGACGAACCTCCACATACACACCGTGCACTGCTGCACACCGCCAAACCCTTTCCAGCAGGTTTCTCAAGCTCGTTTTCTCTCTCAGCCTTCCAGGAGCTGCTGCTGCTGCTGTGCTGCCAGCGTTACAAAACTGGGACCCACTATTGCAGCAAGAGACTGCAAAAACAGGCGAGACGTGGTATTTTCACCCAGCGTGCTGTTGCCCCAGATATCACAAAGCAAATGAGGAAGGCCGTGCATGCACAAAAACCCCACAAACCCAAACAAACAAATAAATAAACAACAACATACCGTTCATGTCTGGATGGCCATCAGATATGGTAATAATTCCCCATAACCGCACCCTCCACACAGGACCTCTGATCGAGCGCACCCCCTCGCCCACCCCAACACGACTATCTGGACTCTGTTTGGCTAACCCAAGCCCTCCCCCCTCCACGTCTCTCTCGCTCTCTCTCACACACACAGACATCTTCGCCAGCCAACATACATCCACCCCCCGACAACCATCACCACCATCCCTGCACCTTCTCACCGGCTTCGTGGTCGTCCGTCGTCTCACTCAGGACCCTGGACAGCGACGTACCGATGCGGCTTCGGACGGCTCATAGCCTCGGAGATGCGTGACCCAAACCCGAAGTGTCGACCAAAAAATTACCAGCTAATCCGAGACGACCCGGAGGTGGAGATGCGACTAGAGGAAGCTCCGTGGAGTCACGTTTATTTAATGGAAAAAAAATCTGAAACTAGACACCGAGGTCCTCCGCTTCCTCTCTCCTTTGGCTGCTCCTCTCCGTCTCCCCCTCACACCCAGCCCTCCCTCACTCTACACCATTGACAATATCAATGATGTCATGCACAGGCTTGCAGAGATGCCCGGATTGTCTTAAAGCAGCAGGGCTGCTGAGAGCTGCTGCTTGCAGGCATGAATGAAGCGCCCTGATGCCACCAGCTGCACTCTGATCTCCCCTCGCTCTCAGCAGACTCTAAAATTAAAGCACAATAGAGAAGTATAAGATGATCACCGCCCTGCGTCTGCTGGAGTAAGCTATGTGCCTGTGTATGGAGGACCGAAGCTGCCAGGATTAAAAAATAAAAAAATAAATAAAAAAATTAAAATATTAAAACTTAATAATAAAATATCTTTCCCGTTACTTCTATTATTCAGTTTTCTATTAATTATCCTATTTATTTATTTATTTGTGTTCCCATTAAATGTTTTTGCATATTAAGTTGCTCATTCGCTCTGTGATCCCACAATTTTACCCACCCAAATAAAAGGTAAATAATTAATGATTGAAAGTCAGATGTGTACTTTATTAGGTACACCTGTCAGTTAGCACAAATAACTAATAATGACAGCAGGTCAATGCATTTAGTCATGAAGACATGCTGAATTTTAAACTGAGGATTAGGATGGAGGTTAAAGTGACTTTGGTGCAAGATGGTCAGAGTGTTTCAGAAACTGCTGATCTCTAGGGTTTACAGAGCATGGTCTGAAAAAAAGAAAATATCCAGTGAGCAGCAGTTCTCTAGATGACAATGTTGTGTTGATGTCAGGGTAGAATGGCTAGACTTTGAGCTCAAAGGTAGGCAGAAAGATTTCAAATAACCATATGCTATGCATGCATCTCTGAATGCGCAATACACATACACACAAAAGACCACGCCAGGTACCACTCCTCTGTCAGTTAGGAACAGGAAGACTAGGGGATCGATCAGAGCTGGACAACTAAAGACTGGAAAACAGCCGGTGTTGTGAGTCTCAATTTCTGCTTCAACATTCAGACATGAGTCAGTTTAGTGTAAACAACATGAAAGAATCAACCCATTTTGGCTTGTATCAGTGGATCAAACTGGTGTGGTGTCCATCTACAGTGTACCCATCTTCTGATGGCTACTTCCAGCAGGATAAGGCACCACATCAGATCACCTCTAACCAATTTGGTTGACTGTACTCCACTCACCAGATTTCAATCCAACGGAGCATCTTTGGGAGGTGACGGGAAATCGTGGATATGCAGCTGACAAATCTTCAGTAGCTGTGCTATCATGATAATATGGACCAAAATCTGTGGAATGCTTCCAGCACCTTGTTGAATTTGTGCCATGAAGAATTACGGCAGTTATGAAGGAAAAAGTGGATCCAACACAGTAGTAGGGAGATCTAACAAATAAAGTGTCTATTCCAGTGTTTTCACAGTTTTTATCATTTAGATTTTATTTACTACATTAAAAAAAAAATAAAAGTATCAGGCTGACATTCCTGTTTACTGAAGATTCATTGAGTATCTAGCTAAAGAAAAAATAGCTAAAATCTAATTGTTTTGATTACAGGGTTGACTAATGACCCAACATTTTGATGCCATCTGACATTTCACCCCTGGAAATGTCAACACTTCATTTTATCCTATTAAGACATTTGATAGTGAGATCATAACTGGCGTATGATTTAAGTCAAAAGATGTTTTGTGAGTTCAGTGACCATGACCTTTTTTTTCTTTAAATGTTCCTTCCTATGTCAGAGAAAATCAATTTAGTTCATCAAATCGTAGACAAAAATACTTAGAAAACAAAATCCTGAAAGCACAAATAACAGTCTCGACTTCACAAGAAAACTACTCAGAGGCACAAAGTGAAAAAAAGACAGTGCTTCAATTCAACCTTTATTATCTTGTTCTTTTCTGCTTTAAATTAATTTCCTCTCCTTTTATGTAACATCTGAAACAAAGGAAAACATCCTGAACAGGAGTGATAATAAAGACTGACTTAATTTAAACTGATACATAATAAAAAGAAACACAGTAAAACATAAAATGTCTTTAACGTGTCTGTAAAACACTGTTTCCAGCTCAGCTTGGTATGGTAAGATGTGGCATCTTAATAAAAATGCCTTCGGTTGGTTGCTTCGTCTTAAAAACAAAATATTCTCTTATTGCATTTAAAAGAAAAAAATATATATAAACGGAAACAAAAAGCGACTAAAAACACAACTTAGGAGACAAATGCAATAGTGCCAATGTTTTTGAACTTTTTAGCTATCACAACATCCAGTCAAGCACGCAAAAATGTGTACACACACACACACACACAGTCTTTCTCTCAAATGTAAGCTGTCAGATTTACATCTATTCACTTCCCTGACTGGAGAAGATCAGTGTTCAAAGGCAAGCACGCACGCACACACACACATGAATCTCTCATGGACAAGAAAAAAGAAAAAAAAGGAAAATAAACATTCAATGTTGCAGCAATAACACAGACACTCCCATCATAATAATCACATCCTTCTCCATTCGGTCGTAACTGTCAACACTCAGTTCATGCACACACAGGCAGGCAGGAGGGCACCTTGTACAGCGAGTAAATATGTGATCATAGTCACCATTACATCATGACAATATATAATAACCAACTTGATTTCTTGAGTAAGAAAAAATACAATAGCGAGGTCAGTGTTTGAAGGGCAAATAAGAGGACATCTCTGGATTTCCACTGTTTTTTTCCACACATTTCTCATTTCTTCTAAAACAGAAAACAAACTGATAAACAACCAACGCACATCGACAAGGAGATACAATTTTGCTTGTCAAATATAAGAGCAGTGTGTAACTGATGAAAAGGTGTGATGACGCTGTTGACATGGAGGGTGGGTGGCCGCTGGGTGTTAGCCAAGGCCACTGCTGCTGTAACATTTAATTGTTCTTTAAGGTCTATGTAGTTGTGTTGTAGCTCTGTTTCAAACATGGAGGGATTTGTGGAAGGATGCGTCAACAACAAACCCAGAGGCATATAGTGCAAGTTTGGCTAATGTTGTTTTTTTTGTTTTGTGTTTTTTCCACCCTGGGTCCCATAGTGATGGCATATTCCCACCAATGTAGACGTGTCGGTACCTACTAAAAAGACTCTTTCCTTTTGCGCATCTCAAACGTTGCTGATCGTCCATTTGACTCAGTAGTGTGGCGCTGTCCCAGATTTTTTATAAAGTCCCGATCCTTCCCACTCTTAAGCTTCCAAAAGTGGGAACTCCGAAGTACGCCAGCCAGGTCTAAGAGGGCTCAGTCTGCATGTCTGACTTTTGAGATTTGACCATTAAATAGCAATATAAAATTAAAAAAAGTGGCACACTAAAAACAGCAATAGCTAAACTTGTTGACGTGTAGGACTCTGGCTGAGCCTGTCTACAGTGCATGCCTGAGTGATTGGGTCTCTGAATGCAGGTGTGTGGTCTGAAGTACAAAGACAAAGAGCTATCCAGTTACGTCCTAAAGAGTTTAATGGATTTCACCTTTTTCCCCCGGTTCAAGTTTTACTGTTGTCTTCATTTAAAGTTAGGCGGTTTAATGTCTGTGTGAAAGTAATGTGTGCATGTAGCTTGTGTGTAGTATGACTGTTGAGTGTCTATGTTGGATGACCAGTGTAGCTTTTTTTTCTCCACGTCAATGCAGAGCATGACGTGTTTCACCTTAGGTGTAAAACGTGTGTGTCAGCTGGCCCCTCAGATAGAGTCGGCCCCCCCGCCCAGGAGGTCCCCTGGAAGCAGCGAGGCGGGGCTGCCCATCTGGTGACGATCCTCAAGTGCGGGAGAAGCCCAGAGGCTACTGCTGGGGTACCCTGTCCCCCCCATCCCACCTACACTTCCCCACAGACCCTGCCTTCCGGCCTCCACACCTCCGGCCCCACCCATCCCGGTGCCGTTGGTGCTCCATTGGGTGAAAATGCCCAATCCGGGCCCCTGGGTGGCAGACTGGTCCGACGAGCTGCCTGTGCTTTCTAGACTTTGCCATGCAGAACTGGAAGACCCAGCTCCTCCATTTCCTGCCCCTCCGACTGTGGAAGCTCCATCTACTCCTCCTACCCCACCGTTTCCTCCTGCTCCACCTCTTTCACAGCTTCCTCCATTACTGTTAGCCCCAACTATGGAGGTTGCTGTAGGCCCGGAGCCTTGGGAGCCGACTGCAGCTCCTCCGCTTCCTGCTCCTCCAGCCTGGGAATGTGCAATGTAGCGAGCCACATCTTCCTCACTCATAAACTCCGCTAAGATGGTTGTGTTACCCAAAACACACCTGGGGTAAACAGAAAGTCCGTCATACACTTGTAATGAATGAAGGGCCTCAAATGGCTTTTCAGCCTCAAAATGAACTGCAAACAAAAGTTTAACACTCAGTTTGTGATGTATAGTCTACACAACTGTAAAAAGTGAAACTATACCAGAATATGGTTTGCTACACATCATGTTTGCGAGCAAGTGAAAATAACTAGGCTTGTTCTTTCTGCAGGATCCAGATCACCTCTAAACTTCAGAACTTTATTGTAAAAACAACACTTAATGGTTTAACACTTTTCCAGGGATCAGTAACAGGGATCTTTGCAACTCTTGAAAGTCAAGCGTTATGATATTTTACAGAGAAAATGCTCAATTATGAAACAAACTAGGACAATATAATGCTGACCTTTAGATTTACTGGTAGATGGTTTTTTGTTGACGGTGGATAAAGGCAAGCTAGCCATTTGCTACCACTTCTAGTGAACATATTAAGATAAGCCAAGATGCTACTTTAGTTTCTTTTACTTTAAGATTTACTTTAAAACAATGTTATCAAAATAATTCCTTACATGTGAAGTGCACTCTGAGCCTTGGCTGCCTCTTGTCTGGAGCTGTAGCGAATCAGAGCAGTGCCCTGGGTCAGGCCAAGGTGAAAGGTCAACAACGGCCCGTGCTGCATGCAGATGGTTCTCAGAGTGGATCCATCAATCTGTAGTAAAAAAAACAAAAAAAACAAGCAGACGAAAGAGATCTTAAAAGGACAGTAATAGGTTAAGATGTCAAACAGACTGGGATTTTTAAATGTGCTATGTTTCAAACACTGAAACACAGCACTGCCAAAATCAGGGGCAACCATGATGGACCTTCACTGCAGTTTCAGGCTGTCTAAGTAGATTCTGTTGGGCTGGCTATAGAGATAGGTGGTGATTTCTGCGGTTCATAGAGAATCATGTAAGTCTGGATAATAATCACAGGTCTGTTTGGTGTGTCACAAGCATTTAGCTCCAGCTAAGATAGCTTTGGGGATCACTAGACCTTACAAGGTGTGCTTCCACAACAGCACCACACCAAGAATTAAAGAAGGCAACAGAGATGGTGATCATGAGGCCTTTAAAAGAAAATAAATAAATAAATAAATAAATAAAACATTTGTTTAAAGATGCTTTTGGTGGTCAATACTGGACTCCATGTTCAGCAGAGAAATTTAGTTCAATTTTATTTATGCAGCGCCAAATCACAACTGTTGCCTCAAAGCACTTTAAGTTAAAGACTCTACAACAATACAGATTATTTAGAGGACTCAGTTCTACTTGTTCAGGCACATGATCAGGATTGGACGAGAGACATCTCTGATCTGGCCTGGGAGTGGGAGTGCTAGAGATACCCCAAGAGGAGGTGGAGGAGGCTGCTTTAGCCTCAGCTCCCACTGCCACTAATACAAATGTGAAATGGACTAATCAGTTTGAATTAATTAATAAATAGTTTTATTTGTTTTCTTCTCTGCATTTTGAGAAATTCTTTTTCTGCAAATCTGCCTGCATGTGTGTGTTTGTGTACCTGTGGCGTGAGGTTGCTGAGCACCAACCAGCAGGTTTCTCGAGAGCTGCCGTCACTCCAGGTCGAGCCTGCACAGAAAAGAAACCGAGGAGAAAAATGGTCTTAGCAACAGGAGTCATCCATGGAGTGGCGCTTTATTTTTCCTCCCAGTTTCTCAAAATAAATGATGAATAACTTTCCCACTGCATGAACTGAGCCTCACTTAATCTTCCAAATGAAATATAAATGGATTCTTTAGCTCAAAATAACACTTTCAGTAATCAAAGACATTTTTTTTAATCTCCTGACTAAACATTTTTTAAAAATTACTGCGTTCAAAGACAAAACCAAAACAACATGAAAAATTAGTCACAGCATTACCAGTGCTGTTCGAGCCACTACTCCAGCTGCGGGCAGCCAATCGAGGGGCTCCTCCTGACCAAGGGGAAGGCGATGGCTGCTTTTGACTGGCTAGGCCTGGAGGTGGGCGGGATAACTGGGTCTGGCTGCTGCCACGACTGGCTTTCCAAGACTTAGGTCCAATGGGCTCTGGGGGCCAGCTGGTCTTGTATTCTGTGTACTTTGCTGTAGGAGACAAAAGGACACAGGCAAGACGGAGACTTTAAAATATCTGCAGACAGTGGATTAATGTAAGGAGCAACACATATATTCCATATTCTTTTAACTGGTTCATTACAAAGCTACTCCCTGATGTCCATGGTTTTCCAGGACTAGAATTTTCTAACATATTTAAGTGCCGTCCAGATTTCACTGCAAATTATCCAAGTAGCTGCAGAATAACATTTAAACCTGAATCTGTTGAAATTGTGACCTTCAAAGCAATCAAATCCAATTCAAATGTATATTGGAAATTCTTTCACTGCTTCATTTACTTTCTCTTCTTGTAGAGTTTATTAAAAACCCGACAATTCCCTATTACCAGAAATTATGAAGTAAAAATACAAACGTAGATAAATTAACCAAAAGCCTAGAAGGAAGATGGTATATATTCATGTGTATGGTTACCTGAGTTGTGTGCGTTGTTGAGAGGACTGTCTGAGGCACTGTAGGGCCAGGCACCAGGTGAAGGCAGCAAGGTGTTGAGAGGAGGGGTGGAATCTGCATACAAAGATAGTGAGAACCATAAAATGAATGATCATAAACGATGCAAAAACAGCCTCCATGGGTAACATATGTAGAGCTAAAGTTGCACCTTTCCAATGTCAAACTGCTTTTTATACATGCCAAGTGAACATCAGCAAAATTTGGAAAACAACATATGAATCCAATGAAGATTAATTTTCTATTTCATGTCATAAAGCGCTGAATCACCACAAAAGTGACACTCATGACACTTTTTATACCAAAATTACAACAACATCCTGGAAAAAACCCAGTGACTCTCTCTGACTATGAAATCAATCACAGTGGAGGAAAACAAAACAAAACCTTCCTTTTAAACCTTTAGGAAAGCCCATTAGTTTCAGTTTTAAGCACTTGTTTCCAATTAGTCAGGTAAGGGAAAACACAAGAGGGAAAAATCTGTGTCAGCAGGCTGCGACCAAGTTTACTGTGAAAACAAACCTACTTGCACTGGCAGTAAAAACACTGATCTATGTGAAAAAACTAAATTGAACGTTCTCATACCTGCTCAGTAATGCAGATGAGATGAAAAATATAATTTTGGACTGCGCCATTGTGCAAAAAGGAGCCACAACTCCCTGTTTATATCTTTACTTGGTAGCAAAATATGAGGAGTGGTATCCATAAGAGTATCGGGTGTCGACACGCAAATGCTAACCAGTATTGTCTTGTAACAATTGGTGCTCTGTATCATTGAGAGTGGGTGGCACTGTGTTTCCCATCATGCTCCCTGGGGTCATGTAGGGGTCAGACTCAGGATCAACACGGTCAATTCCTTTCCATGGCACACCAGGCTGGAACTCTAAAGAAAAAACAAACATGTGGTCCGTTAAAGCCTGAAAAGCCTAAACTTTAACCCTACAGGCTTAAAGAGGACATGAAACAGCACAATTTAGTTGGTTTTACACGAAATTAAGAGTTGTTCTTTTTTTCTGTTCATAGTAAATTACAAGTGGTTAGCTTATTACAGAGGGGAAGAAAGACAAATTAACAGGTAGTTGGCAGAAGATGGCGCTGACAGATGATTTGACAAGTTACCTTTGACACCTTATGGTTTATGTTTTCAAGCCAGTAAGCATGAAAGACATTTATGACAAAAAATTGCTCAAATAACAATTGGTGCTATACAGAGGTGTAGAGAGGTTGAGAAACACCACCTTATACAGGTATGGTAACTGCACAGGGATGCCACCCTAGCTCTACCCACCCTTACCAGATACTCTGCTGTGAGAGGGACATTTTGGGAGAAGCAGCATGCTCGCTTTGTGAAGTCTGTGTGGAGACAGCCAACAGCAGGTACACTTATGCTAACAATAGCTTGGCTTTAGTTGAAGATGTCGAACTAAACTGACATTTTTAAAAAAGTTGCTCATTTTAAGCTGAAAATCACATCCACAGATGTTGTTTCAAGTGTTCAAAACTAGTATACCTGCTAGTTAGTAAGCTACTTTGCAAACTTGCAGTAATTGGCAATTAAGTCAGGAGCACAGACTCTAAAGTGACCATTGGGTAACCGCTATTAGTTAAACGGCTAAAGTCACATATAAGACTATTTTAAGACTTCGATTTTGTTGAAACAGAAGCTTTACTGTTCTCCTGAAATGTTGTTTAGTGTTGTGAATGTCATCTACTTTTCATGTGGACAGCTGGCAGTGACAGTGATGAAAATAAAATGTAACAAATTTAAGCATTGTGGTTATTCTTTTCACAATCACTTACTGAGTGTAGTCTATTAGAATCATGCTGAGTACAATGATCAAACTTATTTTTTTGGGCTTTTATTAATACTAATTAATTACTGTTTATAGCACTACCCGGCCATCTCCTTGCAGCGCACAGCTAATTCTTGTGTTAGCTGGCCAGGTGGGACAATCTGTACACCTAACAAGGCAAAATTAAACACAGAGGGGCCAGCCTCAGACTTCAACTTGTTAGTCTGAGCCACCCTTTTCTGCACACAGTCCTCATTTATAAAGTGCTCTATAAACTCTAGCATGATGGCTAATGGGTAGATTCTCCCATTTCAGCTCAGCTGGCATCAACAAAGAACCACTTAAGAGAAAAGAGAGAAAAACTCATTGCTGTACAGAAGTGACCCCTTTAAAGTACTTTTTAGTTTTGGTTTCCTTGTTTTCCACTGGGTTAATGGTTCTGTCACTGTTTAGCTGACATAAACCAATGGTGGGCTATTAACAGCAACCAACCAACACAGTGATGTCACTGATGTCAAGATTTGCTCTAACAACTAACTTAAAACACTGAATTTTTAAATCTAGTTTCATGGACTGATGATGTATGACAGCTTTTTTTTTAAAGCAGGTGTCTATGATTAAAATTAGAGGTAATACATGTTGTGTTTCACGTCCTCGTTACATATAGTGCACAAATTTGATAATCATCATCTTGATTTAAGGTAATTCACTAACCAGGGGGCCAGCTTGGTGTGGAGGCAGGCTTGGCACACATCTTGTTGCCAGGGGTGCGATGCCAACTGTCACTCAGCCCTTCTCCAACCATCATGTCATACTGCGAATATGGTGAGCCCCCTGGCATCTTTATGGGGGTGACAGGACCTGGTAGGTAGGAAGAGAGCGATCACTTTAAGATGCGACTTCACAGCTAATCTTATTAACCCTTTCTGCCTGCACTATGAAATTATTTTCAAAAAAGTTATAATCTCACCATTTTTATGAAACGCATTCTCAGATGAGGAAGTGTCTGGAGAACAGTTCCCCTCCATCATCCACTTGAAACGGGACTGCTGACCCCCTAGGTCCTTCATGGCTCCAGGCCCCCCCACCACAGAGCCACCCAGGTCCAGACCTGTAAGGTTCACCCCAGATCCAAACCCTGAAAAGAAATATTACAAAGGTTATTTTGTTTTAACACATATATAGTAAAGTGAATCCACAGCTGCCATAAAACAAAACAAAAACAACCTACACTACATTCAGTTAATTTCAAAATTAAAAAATGTTTCAGTTTCATTGTTGAAACAACAGTTTTAGGACATTTTTTTATTTAAAAAGTAATTGTTTACCAGAGTATGGTCCTAGATTTTTTTGGTGCAGGTCAGCCACAGATGGTGCCAGGCCTGGGTGGGAGATGGGATCAGCCCCAGGCAGTTTAGGACCCCCTCCTCCACCTCCACCATGGTGGGAGGGGGATAGTTTGGAGCTGCTGCTTAACCCCCCGACCTGCCTCTGCTGCTGGAGCACCGCCATAATCCTGGCCAGCTGAGATGATATAACAAAAAACAAGAACAATCATTGAAGAGGTGGAAGTAAAAAACAAAAACAAAACAAAACAAGAAGAGAGAAGTGTGTGTGTGTGTGTGTGTGTGTGTGTGTGTGTGTGTGTGTGTGTGTGTGTGTGTGTGTGT
>NW_024582541.1:1075818-1148386 GCF_018398535.1 Haplochromis burtoni
GTGTGTGTGTGTGTGTGTGTGTGTGTGTGTGTGTGTGTGTGTGTGTTTTACGTATATTTTTGTGTGTACCTGCTGAGGGTCAGTCTGCTGACGTGTGTTTGGTGTGAACTTCCTCTGGTTTTGCAGTAGCTGCTGCTGCTGCTGTTGTTGTTGTTGCGGCTGCTGTTGGAGGAGGAGCTGACAAGCCTGAATGGACATTAAAAAAGATGCAAAAGGATGTGAGATCGCAACATAAAGAAAAAAGAATTAAGAGCAATATTTTTGGAAGTTCACTGTACAAGCCAGAAAAAAAGAGAAAAAGTTTGCTTCAAGACCAGTTTTAGGTCACATTTTGTTTTGCATCCTTCACACTGCAAAAGTATTTGAATGGATTTTACGGTTTCAGTGTTATAACAAAAAAAATTAATTTCCTTCTAGCTATTTGGCTACATAATTTCATATATATGCTAACTGTGTCACTCAAATTATGCATGAAAATTAGTCACACATATGAGAAAGTAACAATCAGAGGGAATGACGCCTTGGTAACGGTGGTGTACGAACAGTACAGATCAGATTCTCCAGTGGCTGCGTACAGCCTTGCCTATGCCCTTAGCAGATGTGTGCTGGAGCCCTGCAGTAGCCTTCAGAGACATATAATGCTGCTTCTCACCAGCTGAAACTGGATGTGGGGTGGGTAGATGCTGCTGAGCATTGCAATATGCTGGGGGGACAGCTGCGGAGGGAACACACCTCCCCCAACTCCTGCCACCCCTCCCACACCACCAACTCCCCCCATGTTTCCACTGGGAGGGGGCATCTGCTTCAGCACAGAGCCTGGCACCTAGAGACAGACAGCAGACGGGCACACCTGTTACCAAAGAAACATTTTGCTTTCCTGTAACTATAAGCAAGTACATTAGCTTCTTCCTGATCAACATTCAATCCCTTACATGGTCTCATCAGTTGGTGACAGAGATGCACTGACTGAAAGCTTCATGAAATCTTTTCCAGTCTGAAACACTGATTTTTTTTTTTTTTTGGTAAAAACTAAAACTGACTACATACATAATATTTCTAACTTTTAAAAGAAATTGTAATGTATGGCCATATTAAAAAATTAACCATTTACTAACTCTTATAGTCTCGCTAAGTGCAGGGGGTTACAAGGCTTTTGATCGCTTTCACTTAAATGAGAACGTTAAGCAAGAGTTGCTTATTGTAAAAAATGAGAGATGACTGGACACCAACCAAGTCTACAGACAGATCAGCAGATCTATGAACATGAGGAATGATGTATGCTACATTAGCATATTACTTTTTACTTAAGACTCATTAAGTAATTACATAAGTAATGTATGTATCCATGTATGTATGTATTCTAACCGTACTAAAATGAGCAATGCCAGAAAATGCAGGGCTCTAGAATATGAGTATTTTTTTTACATAACACCAGCTACAAGGCAAATCTGGCTTACAAAGAAAAGTACAGCCTTTACAGTTTCCAAGTTGAAATCATTCTGCATTTGTATCAGCTACATCCGATATAAACAATAAAAACAACATGGCACAAAATGAGAATGGTTTAATGTATGACGCAGATGTCAAACTAAATTTACACCACATAGCCCACTTTGATCTTCAAGTGGGCTAGATCAGTTACTCTCCCCTTTCTAATAGAGTAAAGACATTTAAGTAAACATTTAGTGCCTGAAATGTCTTAATATAAGAAGATGAAGTACAATTTCAAAAACAGGTCTCAGTTTTTCTAAATAATAAATGTGAAAACTTACAGAATAAGTTCTGGTAGCTCATTGCCAAGACTATCCAATATTTAAAACAATAATAATAAACTTATCGTAGGTAGTGGAAAAACAGGAACTTTTCTGTCATTTAAATTTAAATCTATTAGCTATTTACTTTGGTTTCAATGCCAAAGGGGGAGGTCTTTATCAGAAAGAAAAGTTGGAAAACCTTTCCAGTGAGCTGAAATGGAGTCTTTGGAGGGCTGATTCTGGTCCCAAGCCCATATGTTTGGCACCCATAATCTATGAAGTTTCTGCAAAAATTATCAACAAAGAAAAGAAAAAAATTTTAATACCTGAGGTGACAGGAACTGATGAGGCACTTGCGCTCGTATCCCTGGTGACTGGTTTATCTGCGGGATACTTGGCTGATGTCTGGACTGAGCCATTCCTCCACTACTGCCAAAGATATTGTGACCAGCCTGCGATCAAACACAGAAAATTAAATGTCAGATGACCTACAGTGGAGGATGGAGTATGTGAAAATCTTAAAAAAATTAAGCCGAATGTGACAGAAGGTGGATGTAAAACTTTTCATATTTATGAACATCTAATGAAAACAGAAGATTTATACAAGGACTTTAAAGACATTAGGGCAGAAACAAAAGGAGTGATTATCTTACTTGTCTAAAGGGGATAGAGTGGTTGAAGAGGGAATGGGGCTTGTAGACAGAGGGTGGAGAGTACAGAGAGCAAGGACCCTCCTCCCCAAGGCACCCATCCTGATTGATCAAAGGCAATGTCTGTCACAGTGACAGCCAGTGGAAGACCAGTTTTGGTGGTATATTATGGTGTAGGGGAAGTTTGAGGAAAGGAGAAATGAGGCAAATGGAACAGGCAGGAAGAAAAGGTAGAATCACAAGAGGAAAAAATTATGATAAAAGACAACATGTTATCTAGACATGAAAGACACGAGATACAAAAACATGATAATGAGGCATCACCTTGTCATAATAAGCCCCAGCATCCCCAGGTGCTGCCTCTTTGGAACCAGGAGGACGATAAGACACCCCCACACCTCCTCCTCTTCCTCCCTTCCTCATGTCTCCATTGTAATCAGTCATTCCCATGCCTCTTTTATCCATCTCTATTTTCTTCTCCTGGATAGAACCTGAAGTTGGGTCAATGTTTGGGCCACTGGGATCATCATTCTGTCCAACAAAGAAACCCAATTTCACCATCATGAGCACTGCTTTTAACACTCACTGCACAGAACACTATAACGTGTCAAATGTAATTTATGTTAATTTTTAGTATGAATTCCTACCACAACAAGAAGTAAGAACGTTTCTATCTTACCAGCAACCCCATGTTAGAGAACTGTCTGTTAATGGGGCCCATCCATGACTCTCCTCCACCAGCTTTCAATGGGCCCTAAGAGACAAGTACAAGGAGAGCAAAGGAAATGACTTTAAAGATATTTTTTGTTAGAAGAATTCACAATAAAAGCATTCCAATTGTGGGACTAATTCACGTAAGTATGTTTACTCGCCTCTGTCAGTGCGCCCCAGGGCAGCTGTGGCTACAATGTAGCTTGCCATCACCAGTGTGTGAATGTGTGTGTGACTGGGTGAATGACTGAATGTAGTGTAAAGTGCTTTGGGGTCCTTAAGGACTAAGTAAAGGGCTATACAAATACAGGCCATTTACCATTTATTTTAACTCTCCTAAGGAATGTTGACAAGACTAAATGATGGCTAAATAAATATATTTTTAAAAAAAATCATGAAATTACTTCAAATAATTTAATTTTTTTTTTAATATAAAACAGAACCTGTTAAGGACATCTGTCCTTCCACTTAATAATTGATTTTTCCTTTAAAGAGATCAATTTTCCCCAACAGTAACCCACCTTACTGCTGGGCTTCTTCCCACTGTGGCTCTGACCCCAGCCACCATTGCTTCCCTGTCCCCAAGATGACCCACTTCCCTGGGAGCCAGTACTATTCCACATGCCGCCACCTTCCTCCTCATCCTCCCAGCTTGGGTTACGTGATGCTGCCACAGGGCTCTCTTTGTTCCCCCAGCCATCTTGCATAGTCTTTGAACCTGCAGCATAAAAGTTACAAGCCATTATCAGATTATGATTAAAGCCATTAGAAAATGACATTTATATAAATACAAACACTTTAGTTGTGTGTCTACTGCATCATGCATCATAACAAAACCCGGTACAACCAATGCAAACCTCAAAATCAGACTGTATGACTAACACTTGCGATTCATTTCAAAGACGTGGTTTCGTTTAAAACTGATTTTCTGACCAGATTTGATGGGATTTGAAGAAGGGTTTCCCCAGCATGTTGTCTTTCCTCCAGCATCATCAGGGTCTCCCCAACCAGTCGGAGCATCACTAGGCTTCCCCCAAGCTGCTGTGCCATTGTCAACTGTAGGACTAGTTGGGGAAGTGCTCCCCCAGCCTGATGGACCTGCAGATACACATGGGCATGGTTAAGGTGAGAAACAAGAAAGAGGCTTCTTTTAATCAATGTTTATTTGTTTGTTTTTACAGGGGAAGTAAAAAAAAGTAAAAAAGAGTCTACACAAAGGACACTTCTTTGAACAGTTCATGGCTTCATGTGGTCTGGCTCACTGATCCAAAAATCAAAGTGTTTTGTCTGCAACCATACTGGCTTCCGCTATCAGTCAGCAATGACGCTTCACTGCTACTGTGGTTCCACAGTCACGACTGCAAAAACGTCAAGCTGCTGCTTGGTTGACTACGTTCCCATGGCTGAGCTGCTATCTTATAACACTAAACTTCAGTGATGACCTATATAACAGTTGCTCTAGCTGTCCCATTAAAACTGCACATTCAACAGTGGATTTCTGATTTGTTCACTTCATTCAAACAGTGATTTTTGGTGGCAAACTTCAGCTTCTTCAAATTGCTGTTTAAGCAATGAACAAATATCAATTTATACAAAGCAATTATACAGAAAACTGTTTTGTTTTGATTTCAGTACATTTAATATAATTTCCTTGTGTTTAACCACAAGAAAATCTTACTAACCAATGGGATCATTTTTATTCCAAAAAAGATAAAAATAAATCATAGCACAAATCAGACCTTTCTCATTTTCACATTACAATGTGTAACAATGAATAAGGTGTGAACGAGTTCAGCAACTCTGGCTATAAAAAAGACAACAAAAAAAAAACAAAAACAAAAAACAAAACAAAACAAAACAAAAAAAACAACCAACAATACCTGATCTAGTTCACCTAGACACAATGCTTTCAAAGGAAGAAATGTTTCATCACTCATCTAAAGTGAAAACAATGCATTCAGATTAACTGTATCGGCTTTATCTGATCTAAAGCGGTCTGACCTCCACTTCAAGACTTCGCTGCAACAAGGCAACACTTCCTGCACAGAAACCCTGCTTGAGCCACTTGAGAGTTTAAAATCCTCCAGTGTATACAAAATGGTCACCATTCAATTTAAATTTGGGGAAAGATAAAAGTCAAAGGGAACAAAAATCTGCTGAGTCGAGTGGGTGGTGATCAACAATGATGACTGGTATGCACGTGTGCCAGTGTACAAAGACACAAACTAAAGTTAAAGTGGTTTGTGCCAACTGCATTTCCTCAGATTAAAGGCTTTTTCACACCGGGTGCGTAAAATCTATGTGAATATTTTTCTGCATTAAAAATATTTTTCAGGCTCGCCCATTCTTAATGCAGCCAGTCACACCAATAGTGTATTTTCACTAATATGGAAATAATAAAATGATACCATTTTACCTCAGACACACAGCTAAACACACTCGGCTCTCTGAAATTGTGTTCCCAACTCTGCCAAGAAGTGTTCAAACTCGCCTATGACATCCTTTCATACGTAAGAAAGCCGTGATACAGCTTCAACTCCTGGATCAAACCATGAAATTCTCCCTACTCCTGCCTTCCTGTGAGAACTGGATGAACCAAGAATTTGTTTCTTCATTTTCTTGTTTATAAACATCAGGACCAGCTCTTCATCACTTCATGTCAACCTCATTTTTTATTTCAGTCTTTAAAAAAAAAGAATTCTACAAAAATGCAACGCGCTTGGTGTGTATACAGGTTATTTGGCTGGTTCTGATCCGTAGAATTCTGAATTTCGCATTGTTTTTTGCGCAGCACGTTCAGTGAGTAATGTCTTTACGCAGACTTGAGTCTGACCCTGAGGGAGACTAATTCAAAATGCACAAATAATAAACAGTGACAGAAATGATAAGCATGCGGCAGGTTGCATTCAGGTTTGAAAACTATAACTATACCACTAAAAAGTCCTGTTTGGAATCCAGCTATGATTACCAGCAATGATTCTCAATATCTAGGACAGATCAGTTTCCTCCATAAGTTTATCACTGCTCTTTGAGAACATTTTGACATGATGGTGGAAATGCAAACAGTCAGATAAAAGAAATAAACAGAGGTGAACAAGGAGACGAACTGGAACAAGAAATTGATAAAAAAAAAAAATTTATCAGGTATTGTTGTGGATTTGTATGGGTTGAGTTATAGAACTTATGATTACACCCTGGTTAGTTAAATTAAATTTCTAATAACTTACCCATAGCGGAAGACTTCCCAGGTCCAGTGTTGAAGTCTCTGTTACCTCCAAGTGCTGCAGTCTGCCTGCTGGGCTGCTGCTGCACTGGAGGTCCCTGCTGTTGCTGCTGCTGCTGCTGCTGCTGTTGCTGCTGCTGGGCCTGGGCCGGGCCCTGGGCCTGGCCCTGGACTGCATGACCACCGTTCTTATCCCACAGGTTGACCGGTTTGTAATGATCTGGGTCTCCCCATGCTGATGTTCCATCATCTACTTCATTCTTCCGGCTTATGGACTGCGGCGAGGGTTCCTCCCAGCCACTTGGTTCAGATCCACTTCCATCTCCTCCAGGGACACCAGGGATGGGCCCTGAAGTCCAGCCTGAGCTTTGGTTCTGATTCTGGGCTTGAGAGATGAGTTTCCTCCCCCCACCCCCTTGCATAGCCCCTTGGTCCATTGCTTGGTGCAGCTGTGGATGCTGTGATTGTTGCTGTTGCAGTTGTGCCTGTGGGCCTGTGATGGAGCCCGACTGGCTGTTTGGCATCTGGTGCATTTTGTTTCCTCCACTCCAACTTTGTTGGGGTTTGGACCCCATGCCTCCAACAACACCAATACCCCCTCCTCCACTTCCGCCACCACCTGTACCCCCTGCCCCCCAGGTCCTCCGGGGAGCACTTTCACCCCAGTCTCCCCACCCACCCACACCTAAATCCCCACCTGAGTGCCCTCCTCCATTCTTCCTCTCATCTCCCCACCCTCCTCCACCACTGTTTAATTTGGAGTCTTGCTCTCCCCAATTCTTACCTACCCCAGCCTTCTGTTCTGATCCCCACCCACCCCCTCCATTCCCACCCATGTCTTTCCACCCTCCTGTCCCTTTTTCATCCTGACTTCTTCCCCAGCATCCAGTCACAGGGTCACTTTGTTGCCCAAGATCACCCCATCCTCCTTTTTCTCCTCTACTATTGCCTCTGTATTCATCACTACCCCAACCTGTGGCTTCCTGGCAATCCCCAGCCCCCATCCCTCCTCCACCCCAGCCTGTAGCTTTCCCCTGTTGGCTAGGGCCTGGCACTACCCCTGACCCTATAACAGGTCCAGTTGGAGTCACTGGCCCAGATTGTGATACGCCAATATTTCTCATGTTGGGGCCGATAGGTGGTGGGGCTCTCCCAGACAAAGAAGCCCCACTACTGCTACTGTTGCTGCTGCTCTCCCAGCCCTCACCAGAGGACCCAGTGGATGGCACCAGGGAAGGGCTGACCCCTGGAGTCACAGAATCAGTGCTTAATGTCCTAGGTCCACTAGAATATTGAGAAGGACCACCGAGAGAAGGTGGATGTTTTGATGTAGCTGATGAGGATCCACCTTTACTCTGTCCTGCATGTTTATCAATGTTCCATTCTGTGTTTTGGCGGATCTGTGTCTGGCCCCAGCCTGTGTTAGACAGGACCCGAGGATCCAGATCAGAGCGATTTAGCAGGCTCTGTAAGGCAGCTTCTGCATCAACTGCCTGCCGACGTGGTCGGCTGCTATTAGGCGCGCCCCCACTTCTAGAATTTCCACCACTGGACGACGATCCTCCTTGTCCTCCTACACCCTCACCCCATTCTCCCGTTTCACTCTCTCCTTTCTGATTGTCCCAGGCTCTGGTAGTAGTGGTGGCTGTTGAGGAAGAGGAGGAAGCAGTGGGCGGGTTCCCTGCTGTGCTGCCTCCACTACTGCTGCTGTTACTGCTGCAGGCTCCACTCATTCCCTCACCTCCTGGATTCGGTCCACCAACCCCACCAGAGTTTCCACCCCACTCACTACCAGAAATCCCTCTTTCACCACCATCTCCCGATAACCCCCACCCTCCCTGAGATACCCCAGAGGTTTGAGTCATGTTGCCCCCATTTCCAGCACTACCCCAAACATTAACCCCACTTGTGGAACTTGGATAACCCCAACCTGAAGTCCCATTATCCCCTTCTGCAGCTCCAAATACCCCCGTGCAAGTTCCTCCACTCTCCCAACCATCAGTCCTTGAGGCACCCTTTTTGGAGTTAGCTGCAGGGTAAGAAGGCTGGCCTCTCCATGAGGAGACAAGGCTGTGCTCTTCACTCATCCCACTTCCTCCCGCACCATGGTCCATTCCTCCCCCTATCCCTTCTCCCCCCGCAATTTTTGGTCCCGCTGATTTACTATCCCAATTCCCTCCACCCATTTCTCTGTCTCTGGATGGCATTTGGTGAAGTTGGTGCTGATGGGTGTTTGATTGATTCACAGATAAAGATGGGTGACCCCCCAGGACACCGGCTGCCCCTAGGGAAGCAGAGTTGTTGGCAGACCCGCCAGGGCCCTGATGGTGAAAGGAAGACTGACCTCCTTCACCTACAGCAGCGGGGCCATCCTGCTGCACCAGTGCAGGCCAGGCTGAAGGGTTGGCATTTGGATTGAAGTTGGCACCTGGAATCCCACTGCTGCCATCAACGGAGCCACTGGCATCATGGCTCCCTGGCACAGCGGGGGCTTTGGAAAGTGAGGAGGACTGTTGTAGCAGAGGCCCAGCTGCAGTTACTGCAATACCTCCTCCAAGATGACCCTGGGAGGCAGCCGTCACCCACGCTGAACTGCTGGACGACTGCATACATTCATTGGGCAAAGAGAACGAGGAAGTGGGTGAGGATTGGTTGCCAGAGGCACTAATGCTATTCACAGGCATTCCGTTGTTGCCGCTGCTCCCTCCATCACTGCCAGCAATACTAGGCCACTCCTCTAGGTCATTGCCATCAACAATCACCTTCTCCCTGCCCTGAGAGGAGGCCTGGCTGCCTGAGCTTGCCCCCCACATGGAATTTGCATAATTAGAAGTAGTAGTAGAAGCAGCAACTGATGATGAGGTGAGAGCCAATGAGGAGGCTGCTGTGCCGGAATCTGTAAAAGTAAATCCCACAAAAGAGCAACTTTAGACTCTTCATCAGTTTTAAAAAAAAAAAAAAAACCCCACAAAAAACATTAAATAATGCAGTAAATGACCTGTGCTTTGACAGAGCGATGTAGCGCTTGCGGATCAGACAGTGCTTTACAACAGCTGTTTCCAAACATGCAGAGACACACCAGGTGGAGCTTCAAATGTTTACATTTGCTCCAAATGTTTGAGTCAGTCACATCAGACAGGAAACAATTCTGAGAATTCACAGTGAGGAAGCAGACATCTTCTCTGCTCTGTTCACACATGGCCAAGGTAGCACCCTTGACTAATAATACAAACAATACTGGTTTAATCACCCATCTCCTGTTTTCTGCTATGTGAGAAAACCATCTAGATTATGCATTAACTTGATTTTCCTGACATTTCCCAGAATTAATGTGTGACAATAGCCTCTATTTCACAAACACATCACAGGTTGCAGGCCTTCAATGCTTGCCTGCCATCGTGAGTAACTCCTTTTTCAAATAACTCTTTAGCAAGCAGACAGGAGACTACACACCAAAAACACCACCCTGTGATTAGTTGACAAACCCGCTTTAATACTTGTGACCAACAGCATTGTTAACACTTACCTGAAACAGCAGCCATGTTTGCATTGGGGCCATCTCCTCCCACCCCCCCTCCCAGCAGCATGGAGGACAGTGGCGGCTGACCCCTCTTCAGTAGCACTTTATGGTCCTGCTGGCAGCGGAATCGTGGCGGCACTTCTCTCGGCATGTAGCGCGGTGGCTGCTGAGGCGCCTGAGCTCCGCCTCCGCTACTTGCACTGCTGTTTCCAGCAACACTGGAGCCGCCAGCGGTGGAGGAAGAACTGGTGGTGGAGGTGGGCTGTCCGTTGGCCACTGCCAGGCGCTTGGCATTGTTGCCGCCCTGTGATGGGGTGGCAGCACTGCCAGGGCCTGAGGTGGCTGGAGATGGGGAGGCAGAGGGGGTGGGTCCAGGGCTGGGGGAGGCAGAGCTGCTCTGGGTAGCAGAAGACTGGGCAGAAGCTGGCTTAGTCAAGTCTGGCACTACAAGAAGGGCAAGGAGGTGAGGGAGATATTTGTTTAAGCAGGTGCATTTTAAGAATGCAAGTTTTATTTACTTCAAATGTAACCTCTAATCAAGCATTTGCCAGAAATGGATAACAAACTGGACTATAAAACAAAGAAATCGCTGATGCAGATGAATGTGCTCTTGTTTAAAAATTTAAAAAAATGCATCAAGTGTTGTCCAACACATTATTAAGCTAGAGAAATAATGTTACTGTGACTGTGATGCCATCACAATCTTTTTAGACATAGAAATATTGAGGAGCAAACTAATATTTATATCAAACTCCATAAAAATACATCACTGTGCTGCTTACCTTTGTTTTTTTGCTCTGCAACCTAAAATGAAGAGAAGCAGAAAGTCGTGTTAAAATTTAGTTTGTTTTTTGTTTCTTTTTGAGCCAGACAAAGAAAGGAAACTGTTGTTTTTTTAATATTATTAGTCTTTCACTATTCACATAATCTGTCAACATTTAGTCCTCACAAAATTAATGTAACATCTAAGGACATTTAAGGACAAGAGATTTCATTGCAACAAGTTCAACAGCTGCAGTGTTGACTGCAACTCCATAGCTTCAGGAAGCCCAAATTAGCCAAGATCATGAATCAGGTATCTTGTCAAACATAGTTAAATTGTATATACGTGTATACCAAAAATCTGAAATGGCATAATGTAAGATCAAAAATTCAAAATCCAAACTAAATGCTGTTGTTGAACCCACTGACTTAATGTGACAGTTCAAATGTGTCCACCTGAGATAAGAGAGCGCACTGAAGTCACTTTAATAGAACCATACATATATCCATGCAGAACTGCCATTTTAAATGATATGGGTGAATGTGCACATATTTTACTGCCTGCATACTGTGTCAAGATACAAACGTTCATTTGAATTTGAGAATATCTGTCCTAGAGGACATGAAATCTGGTAATACAAACACACTCACCTTCTGAGAGGCTTCCCTTTTCCTTTTTTCGTCTTTTTTCCTTTTCTTGTCTTCCATGAACTACTGCTCCTGTCCTGATGCTCCTTTCTTCTGTAGAAAAAAATAGCAGGCTATTCAAAATTGTAATTTTGTATCAACTATATTAGAACAAGCAACAGTTTGTTTTCATATTTTCTAGATTTTTCCTGTAAACCAAATTTATTCCTCAAGGGGAAAAAAAAAGAAAACATTTAATTCTAACTCCATATCAGACACAATCTCTGTCACTACACTTCCACTGGACAATTGGATAAACGGACCTTTAGGTCCTGTAGGTCCAATCAGTTAAGCTTGATTGACTGGACCTAAATATCCAGGAACCCATAACAGATAAACTGAAAGTTTGAAATCTAGATTTGTTTTTGAGACAGTGTGCTGGCAGTTACAAATCCAGAATCATACTCTTTACTGGCTTTAAATAAATAAAATAAGAATTTAAAAAAAAAAAGCATATTTCAGCTACAGCAAAGAGTGCATTGTCATTAGGATTCCCCATAGCTCCTCTATGATCCCTAGAGCAGGATGTCAGGGACAAGCTAAACATGGTATTGTTAGATTTTTCAGTTTGAAGATGGAACAGCTGAGCTATACTACGATTTTTAAAAGAAACGAATGGTTTATACTGTTTATTTAACAGGGTGATAGAAATGTCATTCATTTCTATTAGAGCGGAACCAGGGAAGCGCCCGTAAATGCGCAAAATGTAAATCATGTATGCATTACAATATGGCAATAACCGCAACATTAGCATGTCTGGGTTCATGTTAGCACGTTAAAACACAAGTCGTTAGTTTTCTCCTTTAAAGGGGCTCGTTTAAAGAAAAACCCAAGCAATCTGGTATGCTTCGGCTGCCTCGGTCTTATGTTGGTTTCGTTTTTGCTTCGTGTCGTTAACACTTCCATAAAGCAGGATTCCTACATTTGGGGACAGCGACCTGTCATCGTCCCTGAAGCATTTATGATCTCAGGCCAGAAGTATCAGAAAGCCAGACATCATCACGATGTTATTTCAATCTGTCAGATCTGCAGTATAGTAAACCTTATCCAGCAGCTTATGCGTGACATACCTGTCAACGTTATTCCAAGCTCACCAGCATTCGGCAGCTAGCCCCACAGCACAAAAAGGTTTGAGTTTTGAGCTTAAATGGAAAGGCATATTCAAAAACCGAAGACACGGGTGAATAAATCCGCTTTAGCTGAAATAGTCAGACACATTCATCCTCGCCCCTTCAGGTTTACACAAGCGGCAAGTTCAGCAGCTGCTGCTGATAAAATATTTCGTCGAGGCTAACGTTAAGGAGGGGTTCAGACTAAAATACGTGGACACGGTGCACAGCAGACATTAACGAGTTCAAACCAACGCAAGTTCAGTAACTGCTCTATTAAGTGTACACAACGTTCTTGAACAGCAAACACATAAGAGGGCCAAATACCCAGCTCAGCTAACGCAGTGCCAAAAATACTGCTAAAACGGCGCTAATGCTACCGAACATTAGCCAGATAAGCTAAGGTAGCATTATCCAGTGACAGCAGCAATTACAAGTAGCCAGGTTAATGGCGCTAGCTTGGTTTGCAAGCGCCGTGGCATGGCATTCCATTAAGATGCAGCCCACTCGCATGCATTCAAACAACGTCCCAGTGCAACGCCGAGAAATGTAAAAAATTCACCCACTTACCTCGGGAATCACATATGAAGATACGCTAGCGTGCTAGCTAGCTTAGCTAAAGTGCTTCAGTGCGATTTTTTTCTAGCTTTTTGAGGCATTCGTCGAGGCTACAAGAACAGCGACGCCTGAGCGGAGAATCAAGTAAAGTGTCAGAAAATGAAAATACACGCGTAATAACGTACTGGTTCGTGAGCACTACCGTTATAATAGTGTAAACCCTAATGTGCAGAAGAATTTAAATTCAAAGCGCTGTGGAGTCAGTCGGGTGACGGGCGGCCATTTTGCTGCTCAGCATGAAGCGTCTCCAATGACCAGCCTGTAGCAGCTGCGTGGAAGCCCTCTGACTGGCTGGCTTCTGCCTGGAGGGATGCATAAAACAGGCTATTTGACCTCCATAAACTTCGGACAGTCAACTTATTGCTTATTTCGTAAGGGCTGCTTACAACTTTCTCTTCATAGCATGAGTCAGAGAAAAAGGGGAACGAGGAAAAGGAAAAACGAGGATGCCTCTGCAGGAGTAAAGGAGGGCGAGGACACCGAGGAGAGAGGACACAGGAAGAACATCCGCGCAACTAAGAAGTACATTGGAGCTCATGTTGGCATTCAAGGTAGGGCCTAATGTCGTCTTCTTGGAACCCTTTAAGATAAACACACTTACTTACACTTGTGTGACGTCACGTCCACAGGTGGGATATGGAAAGCCGTGGAGTCCTGTACAGAGATGGGTGGCAGCAGTTTCGCCCTGTTCCTGGGCTCCCAGCGATCGTGGAAGAGGCCTGCATTGGACCATACAGCTGCAGCAAAGTTTCAGGAGCTGTGTTCCCAACAGGGGTTTGACCCAGCTCATATCTTGCCTCATGGTTCCTACCTGATGAACTGTGGATCTCCTAAAGAGGGTCCGTCAGACACTGATTATTGTCTACCATTCCTTTCATGCCTAGTTATCTCTTATTATACTTTGCAGAATTATTCTCCGTTTTGGTCTAACCTGCATGCCATGTTTTCAACTAGATGTGTTTGAAAAGAGCCAGGCCATGCTGGTGGACGAGCTCAGCCGCTGCAACCTCCTGGGTCTCAGCCTCTATAACTTCCACCCCGGCTCCTCCCTGGGTACCATCACCACTGAGCAGTGTGTGGACAAGATTGCAAGCGCCATCAATTATGCTCACCAGCAAACACCATCAGTGGTTACAGGTACAGAGGGCCGCCAGAGCACCTGAAACAACCAGCAGTGTGTATCTACCTTGTAGTCATTGCCTTTTTGATGAAACCCATATGCAGAGACACTGCCAGAGGTAATAATAAAACTCATAGACTCCATCTAAAAGATGGGCATAGGTTCCCAGTCTGAAAAGTGAAGCCAGTGCGTTCTTTCTAATAACCAACAGGGGGCAGCAACTCTGGTTGCAGAAATTATGGTTTCATGAATAAGACAACAACTGAAAAGTCCAAGTTCCCAGTCGAAACTTTTTTGTGGAACGCCCCTTCAGCTCTGATTTCCCACTTGGAAAATTGAAGCAGACCAACATGCCCTGAGTTGGCAATCCAAGATGGCGGCACTGAACATAAAAAAACAATAAAACTATATAAACGTTTAATCTGTACTGCCACTGTACAGAGCACTGATCAGGCTAAAGAAAAGTATTAGCCATTATTGTCAGTGAAACCTGAATGGCCCCACATGGCTAGGAACCAAAACAAATCCTGTTTTTCCCAGCTTTTTCTGGATCTGACTCTGATCTCTGACCTCAGCAGGCACTATACCAGTGGGTTTATAGCTGGTTTGAAGTCTTATTTAAATACAGCATGAAGCTCATATTATAGAAAATGCATATGAAGGAGCACAAAATTGGGTAGACCTTAGTGTGGGCCTGTGGCAAGTAACTACCGTATGAACTTGCTCACCTGGTTTTCAAAACAGAAAGAACCCAATAGCATAGCAACAAAGCTCAGCCAGAGGTTTCATAACAAGACTTTACTAATTAATGACGCCATAGTGATTGTATCCATCTTTTATAAACAAAATAAATAAATTTCATAAAGCACTTCTTTATTGTATTTGGTTCTAAATCCTGTGCTGTCCAGCAGAGGACTATAAATCATTGCCGTAAAGGTCAGTAGCTGCTCTGGCATACTGTAAACCAATTAGCAGTGCATGTCAATCTTACTAAATGTCCTATCCTCCCCGTTTCTAAAAGATGAGTTTTTAAGCCAAAGTACAAAAGGGAGGTAAACAATGTAGCAAAGAACCAGTTGTCAAAAACTCAGTGATTTATGCCTTAATACACAAAAGTGCTCCATCAAGCCTGTGTGGGTGGGCAGGGAAAGGCGTATGTACGTTTTTGTGTACACTCCAGTTATACATCTGGTCTCTGGTGAATACATATTACCGAAAGGCTTGACTAAACAGATATGCCTTTAGCAGACTTTTTAAAAGGAATCTACTGAATCTGCAAACCTTTAGAGTGGAGGCAGCACATTCCACACCAGCAAAGCCTAAAAAAACGTGATCACCCAGAGGACTGTTTGTGGCGACGCTTGTAGCATAGAGGTAGTAGAGTCAGGTCGGAGTTTTTCTAACACAAGAATCCAAAGAATCCCTACACAAAATATAACTTCATGTTGTTAAGCTTTCTGTTAGTGGACTAAATCTCTTTATATATAGTTATTCTATACACTCAGTAAAACCTTTATTAGATAATCCATGCTACTGTGGGGCTGGACCCACTTTTGCCTTTAGAACTGCCTTAAGTTTTTGTAGCACAGTTTCATCAAGGTGCTGGAAACATTATGGTCTATACTGACATGATAGCATCACACAGTTGCTGCAGATTTGTCAGAGTCACATGGGAATCTCTTGTTCTACCAAAGGTACTTTTTTTAGCTTCACATCTGGTGACTGTGAATTGAGTACAGTACCAACAATAAAAAAAAAAAAAAAAATTCAGACCCTACCTCCAAACTCATCAGACCAAGTAATGTTTCTCCACTCTCCTGTTGTGTAGTTTTGGTGAGCTGATTTTTAACCGTAGCCTCAGTTTTCTACTCTTAGCTCAGAGGAGTGGGACCCATTCTGGTCTTCTGCTGTTGTAGCCCATCTACTTCAAGATTTGATGTGTTTTGTGTTTGTGCTCTTCTGCATATCATGGTTGTAACAAGTGGTTATTTAAATTACCTTTGCATGTCTATCATCTCAGAGCAGTCTTACCCTTTTCCTCTGACTTCTGGCATCAACAAGGAATTGACACCCAATTGATATTTTTTCTTTTTCGGACGGTTCTCTGTAAACGATAGAAGCGGGAAAATCCTAGAAAATCATCAGTTTCTATAATATTTAGACCAGCCCAACAATGCGACATTCCAGGTCACTTAAATCACCTTTTTTTTAATTTTTTTTTTTTTTTAAATTCTCCCTGCATGGAGTTGCTGCCATGTGACTAATTAGATGCATATCTAATAAAGTGCCTGATGACTGGATTTTGATGCCTATCAACAGGAATGATGTTTGCATGGCACGTCTGTTAAATACAAAGCCATTTGAACTTTGCCTGACATTTTAATGTTAACGAAAGTTTGACATTAATGCCAGTGCAACTTTCAGTGGTTAGAGCTGTCACCTCCCATCAAGAAAGTCTGGGGTTCGACCCTGCTGATTGACTGGGTGCTCTTGCTCTCCAACTTTCTCCCACAGTACAAAGGTACGATGTCATGTTAGCTGTTCTGCGTTTGATAGGTTTAGATGTGAGCATAGGTAGCACATTGTGTGGCGTGATGGACGCAACCAAGAGTGTACCTGGGCCTTTTACTTGTTGACACCTGGGGTAAACTGTACAGCAGAATACAACAGCAAAAGCTGCGTTCAGACTCTGTTTGAAGAGATAACGACAGAGAAATATTACAAATGTATGAGTGTGTCATATTAAAAACCTTTTTTATTCTTTCTTTGTCTCTCGCTCTCCGGGCTTTCTGTGTGGTCAGTGTTAGAGAACATGAGTGGCCAAGGCAGTACGGTGGGCGGCAAGTTTTGTGAGCTAAAGAGCATCATAGACAGAGTGAGAGACCAGACCAGAGTAGGAGTATGTCTGGATACCTGCCATGCATTTGCAGCAGGTGAGTGAAACCTGATAGCAGCCTGTTAACCTCAAATTTGTTTTCTGTCCAACAGGGCTGTGATACCTTAAAATATTGAACCTGGCATAAGACCTGAGAGTTTCTTTCTGTGCTCAATTGTTGTTTTATGTCTCGTCTTGGGAGGATACGACCTTGCTGCAGAGGGAGGCGTGAAGGCCATGCTGGATGAGTTTGACCAAGAAGTGGGGCTCCACTACCTCAAGGCCATTCATCTTAATGACTCCAAAGGTATAGCCAGGGCATAGAGACAGAAAAATCACACATGCAAGTCTCTAGTTGTCTTTCCTTATTCTTTCTGTGTAACCTGAAGGTAAACTTGGCTGTAACCTGGATCGGCATGAAGATATCGGTAAAGGTCACATTGGAATCTCTGCATTTCAAGAAATTGTCAATGAGCCCAGGCTGGACAACGTCCCTCTGATCCTGGAGACACCCGGACGGTGAGATGGTTGTAGAAACTGTGGGTTTGTTTGTTGTATATGGTAATGTATTTTATTCAGCTGCTCATCCTGTTTTCAGGTTCCTCTTTAACATGGCTGCTATGTTCTTCCCCACAGGCCTGGATTTGAATACGCTGAGCAGATTGATCTTCTCCATTCCCTGTGTGAGAAAAAGTGAGAAAAGCACTACTGATGAGTCGGCACTGATAAACTGAACTCTGCAAACGCACTGTTAGCTGTGAAGAGAAGAGTTGTTGTTTTTTTTTTGTTTTTTTTTGTCTAGTACCAAAGTGGAGGAGTGACCTGTTGTGTTATCTCTAAACACTGTCATATTATTAGTCGTTCACCACATGAACAGTTTCTCCAAATTACAAACTTCATCTTTGAATGCGAGTTAAATAAAGGTGATGTTGGAAGTTTTTATATGGCGTGGGGAGGAGTATTGTTCCGAGTGAGCCTTTAGGGGGCAGCAGAAACACACAAATGTAACCCAAACCTAACGACACTTTGGTTTCAAAGGGTGCAGGTAGAATAAGTGTGAGGAAATGGTTTGCACATTTATATTGTTTTTATAGTACACAAGAGGTTTGTTTTTAACTTTACGCAAAAAGAATTTAAAAAAATTGCTGATAAGTGAAACAAACTGAATTAAACGGAGGAAACAAATTATTGATCAAAAGGTAAATAAACCTTTTTGGATGACATATTTCCAATGGCAACACAAACACAGGCATACAGATAGAATGATACGTATACCTCACTGAAGTTTCAAACAACACTTTTGTTAAATACTAATTACATTTTTGTTACTATGACTAAATTGCTGTAAGTTCTATACTTTTTAATCTGTCATATATTACTCAATTTTCTTTTAGATGCAGGCCTGCATGACAAAATTAGAAAGCAGTTTTATTTTCCTACAACGTTCAATTCTGTTTGCTTTAACTCAGTGCCTCATCAATGGGACCTGCTCCAGATTTACCAGTCAAATTCTGGATGCAACTATTACAGACCCTAACACATGACAATCGGCCATTTTTGAGATGGGGCCAATGACTGGAGTTTTAAAAACTGCTCATATCACATTACAAATTATATTCCATCGCCATTTGTAAAGAAGGGATAAATAATTACATTTACTTGACAGCTGTCACAAACAAACACACCACACTCGCAACCACAAAGAACCCCCGTCTTCCTTCTCTGAATGCCTCCAGCTCTCAAATAGCAACACTCTGGAGCAGCTGTTGAGCCATAGGAGGTCATTAGTTAATTCTTTCACACCTACTCTATTTAACACCCTGTGGTGTGCATGCACGCACACACACACGCAAAGGAAAACATTTGCAAGCAGTGAAGGCTTAGAAATGTACAACAGCTTTCTATCTAAGCTGGGTGGGGGGGGGAAGCATGAGAGAGTAAACAGACTGGGGGATAGGATCTAATGATATCTCTTGGCTCCATGGCTGTGCTGTGACTCATTACACTTAAAATAGTGCAAACAATACCAGATGCAAGTTTGATCATGAAGTTGAGTGTCTCATTGTCTATCTTAACTTTTTCCCACAGCTAAAATTTGAATTTCAGATAAAAGATATGATATGGAAGTTTGCCTGTGGGAGGTAAAGTGGAATGGGATACAGTAGTAATGAGAAGGATGGGGAATGTGATAGCTGACTTTAAACCTCATGAATGAAATCATAAAAATGTATTGGTTCAAATTCTTCATTTAACTTTTATGTTCCAGCATTGCATCGTTATCTTATGGTTTGCAGTTTTCTGTCTCGCATCATTTAGTTGTGTTCACAGCAATGTTGTGCTCTCTCCACGTTCTCTACGACTGTGAGCTTGCACGTCTCACTCTTGTTTACGTTCAACATCGGTGATATTGCAATTTAAAGCCAATCTGCTTTTGTGCTCTATGTAACCGCCTCAAATAAAGTGTAAAATAAGCACAGGTCCAGACAGTTTGTCTTTCAGAGCAGCATTAACAGAGACAGGAAGTGGAGGTGCCTGGCTCAAGAATGTCTCTGCTCTCAGGTCCCACCCAGAGGAAATGCCTGTCCGGCCTGTTAGAGTCTGCACGGGTGAAAAAGAAGTCTCCTGTTAGTGGAGTTCTGGTTAAGGATGGAAGGAGATTGAATGATGAGGAGAGCGTCCCTTGGCGAGGGATAGTTTAGATAAGCAGATGCTTGATGGTTTTCAGAGGTGTTCTAGTGATCTGGTTGGGTCAGGGGTTACAATCCGGAGAGGCTGAAGACTAAACAGTGAACACACATTCCTGAATTCTAAATTAATCATTTTATGGAGGAGGTGTGAGAAGGAAAACACTGATGGGACCATTAAGTGCCTTTCCATTATCTAATTATCTTAAGCTGTGTGGTTGCGTTCAGTTCTGGCTTACTGTGCGCCTGTGTTTTATGAGTGCTCGTCCAGCCGTTCCTTCTCCTCTTTGTCTGTCATTACACTGTGCTGCAAATATTTTCCACTGCAGCCTAAAGCCACTGATCTAATTATACAACTTTTTAAAGACTACCAGATATTTTTGTTTCTCTCAGTATCTTTCCCAAATCATATGTAAGTGCTTCTGAAAAGCCAATTGAAGAGCTCTCCCTGGACTAAGTTTTCATCAGCTTGCCAAAGTAAAGTTGGAAAGAAGTGTCAAACAGTTACAATGAAGACATTGTTTTTGTGTTAGACGTCAGTGACTCAGATGGAGGGAAAATCAGTGGAGCAGCAGCATGTACACAGAATACTTTGCATGAATTTTCTATGTAATATTTTGTGGTGGATTTAAAAAAAAAAAAAAAGACTTCTTCAGGTTCATATACCTACAGATAATCTGAGGAAGGTTTCCTTTCTTTGATTTTTGTTCTGTACCTACAAAGGGAAATCTTGTTCCTTTTTTGCATTTGCTCCGTTATTTTATTCTCCTTAAATTTACCCAGCAGGCATTGGATATGCTCTGTAAAACCAAGCTCCCTCAGTGAATAGCTCCTTTCGCCCAGGTGCATGGGTTTGGGGGCAACTTTCATGTCATAAAACCAATCCAGTAAAATTTATGCTACTGATTTAAAAAGGTTCAAGAATATGACAAATGTCATAATAATGATTACATAATATACCAAGGTACTATGCAATTTACACATTGATTTCATGGCTTGCAGTAGAACAACCTTTAGCATCAATAAGTTGAAAGTTGAAGCTTGTGATAGTTTTCTGTGTCACATTTATCAGTTTCACATTGTTGTGGAAGAATTTTAGTCTGTTCTTCTTGAGAAGTTCATTGTGTTTGGTGGAGATTCGGTTAAACACACCTCTCATAAGGTAACTCCACAGCATTTCAGTCAGGTTATGCTCTGGGCTTTCACTCGGCCATGGCAACAACTTGACTCTTTGGGACATTACCTTCACATTTGACTCTAGGAGGAGATCATGGTTGGCTCAGTGAATGCAAGGTGCTCAGGTCCTGTAGCTGCAAAGTCCAAATTATCACCTCTTCACCACCGTGCTTGACAGTTGGCATGAAGTGTTTATGGTAGACAGTTGCAGCTGTGTTGAGTTTTCATGCATTAAGGCCAAATATATCCATTTTGGTCTCATCTATATAAAGAACATTGTGGAAACCTAAGCTATGCTGCCATGTTCGTCTCAGAGAGAAACACATCTGAATCCTACAGACCAGCAAACTGGCACAATGTCTTCCTTTAAAGAGGTCCTGCTTTCCATGAACAACTGCATCAAAGCATCAATTGCATCTGGATTTGAAATAAAGAAAATAACTATGGGATGCAAATGACACAGGGTCTATGGTCTGTCTGGGGACGCCACAAACCTCCAGACTTCAGATTCTGTGGTGATGGTACTCTATTCTCACTGTCTACAACAAAGAGTCCTGACTTATCATAGGAATCAAGATATTAAGTCCTATTAGATTCTTTTGAGTATTGCAGTCACAGTATTTTATTTCACACACTTTAGCTGCAAGGGCTTGGATTGTTTTGTGTTTTCTTCAGTGTGTGATTTTTATTACTTTAAAAAGGGGTTTCAGTGGGATCACAGGAAGGAATGCATTGACTGCAGTGTGCCGAGACAGAAGGCGATCCACGCTGAGGAATACCAGCACAGAGGAAGGACAAATAAAGTGAAAACACTGGGAGAGAGAAATGAAAGCGAGAGGACTGTATGCGTGGCTCTTCTGTTGCAGTGTGGCTTGGGTTGCAGGCTGTGCCAAGCTCTCTATCCATCTCTCTATGCCCACAGTCTTACTCCATCTGCCAGTAGTTCCCAAAGAACTTGCCACACACATACACACACTACACACACACACAAAATCCTCTGTACTGCCGTGCACACAAGTTCATACAAGTTTTAGAACTCACACAAACACACACACAGAAGAAATAAGAGCTGAAGGGCAGGGTGGAGTCCAGTCTGCTTTCTCAGCAAATCCTTTATTTTTGCACCTCAGCAGCAGCACAGGCATCATAAGTTACCTTCAAGATATGGCATTTCATTCCCCACTGTGAAAAAAAAGAAAGTAACCCTATGGGTCCTTGCATGCTATGTGTATTTTAGTAGATCCCTGCATGGTCAAACTGTGTGGGTTTCTTGTGGCATGAGTGAGAGTGTTGTAATGAGTGAGCAGCTGTCTGAGACTGAGTGGATGTGACTATAAACAGAAGAGCTGAAGAGGAAGGTTTATGACCTGTGGGCGCTGTGAAAACTCTGGAAAGAGCAGAAAAAATTGCTCCTCGCCTCTCCAGCGAGGTCACAGATATATAACGTAGTAGAAGACCTACTGTGGTTCTTCCCCTCATTCCTTGGATTTGTCCTTCTCCTCTCCCCCCCTTCGACCCCTTTCTTCCAGTTGGCTCAGGGTGAGGAATGCTACCCAGTGGTGGCTGGGCAGTGGGCCATGAGGAGACAGGCAATCACACAAGCAGGGTAAGAAAACGATGTGAAAAAGAAAAGGGCCCCAAACCAGAGCTGAGCTGGGAAAAGACTGAAAGTCACTGTAACAGTCGTACTTCTTCTTATCCACTGTTGTTTCTGCGAGCTGATTAAGAAATGTAGTCCTAACTAAAATATCAGCGGCAACTGTCTATCATTCTTCACAGAGTCATCCCACAACTACGCTTGGCCCCATCTTTAAAACGGTGGAGAGCAGCTCTTTGACCTCTTTACGGACCTCTTTTTAACTTGTTCAGTACAGCAGTGCAACACTGGTAACAGTCACCTTCACCTACAGAAAATCCTCCTGGCTCACAAATGCCCTTTTACTCAATGCTTGCAAGTACTAGCTTGACCTTTTAATGCAACAGCTGCTGTGCTCAGTGTTATAGCATCATGCATTATCCCTAGTGGCAACAAATTACATTTAAGGGCATATGTGAAGAATTCAAGTGGCAGCCACCAGAGCTTAAAAATGAAGTCATAAGAGAAAATCGGCAGTTCCACTTGAAGCAGGCTCTGAATCCTCACACACTCCCGCGATGACTCTACAGTACAAAAATACATGTTTACTGCCTTACACTAAAACTGCTTTGCTTTTGAGATCTTGTTTCTGTCTCCTTCCTAATATTTAAGGTTGTTGAAAGAAACAAGTAAGGGCTGCTAGCTTAATTGGTCAGCTGACCAGTTTTACCTTGCAGCTACTGTCAACCTCCAGCAAATGGTCCGAGAATGCACATTTTCCCCTAGTGCCACTGGGTCGCTGTTCAGTCTCTAGGCCCTCTAGATTTTATTTTTTGCAGTCAGTGAAATGTAAATATTTTTCATATGAGGTCTACAGTCTGTGGATGTACCTTGCTAATCAGGCTAGTTAGCATAAGCTGTTAACTTAGGGGTCTACGCTTCCTGCTTGTCCAAAGAAAAACAACAAGTCAAAATGCCAGAACAGCAGACTTCAGAAAGATAGCGTATAAATCAATGGGTCATGCTGTGGTGGTTACATAAACCCTTTAAAAACAGTCTCTGGGAGAATTCCTGACTTTAGCACTAATCAGCTGTGGTATCAAATTAGACCGACAACTGTCATCATCATGTCAACGCAGCTATTTGTACTAATTTTGAAGCAACAGGCTTTTCCACTTGTTAGCTTGAAAACATCACATACTGTTATTTTTCACATTTAAATCCAAGCAATAACCATCACCCCCAATGTGACAAAATACAGCTCTCGCTCTTACTCACATGAAAGCAGTAAAACCCCTTTCTTCCTCATCACATTGAAATAGAAACCTCAATCAACAGCTATTTTCACACTTGCAACCTGACCACTTGCATTTACACGTTGTCATTTAAATGCCACCAGGGCAAACATACTGAGAAATAATTACAGTGAGTTGCAGACAGACGCCGGCACCCGGTGCAGTCCAGCTTAGATAACCACTTAGCAATCTGTCCAAACACTCCTGGAGCATGTTTTTGGTTAGCATGACTGGGATTTTGTTCATGCTTTAGATCAGAGGCACGCCTGATGTGTTTGTGTGTGAGTGAAGGCAGCGCACACAGGTTCAGTCTTCTAGGTCAATCATCCATATGCAAAGACCACAGAGGTCACACACTGACATTTCTCACAGCACAAAGACATATGAGCCTTTGTTCTGATCTCCTATCGGGGCCTTGTACATCACTGACCAGTGGATTAACTGAGTAAACATTTAGTACAGTTTATATAAGCGTCTGTGTTGTCACACCTTTAGATTCACAGGCTTTGACAAAAGAATCCACACTCAACTGCATGTACACACACACACATGCACACATGCACAGAAAACTGCGTTACTCTGGCACGTATTTGTGGTCTGTAAATAGCCGCCCTTCTCCTGTATCTTCCCCTTCCTTTGACTCTTTTGAGAGTCTGTGTGAAGCCATACATCATCCAGCTTCAGGGCTCGGCTCTCCCCGATAACCTGAAAGGTGACATTGCTGTGGTCACAGCCTGACATTTGGACATGGCAGTCAGAAAAACCCATCTGTGTGTATGTCTGTGACTGAGCAGAATAAAGGAAGATGTGTGGAAAGTTTAAAACAATGTATTATCAGCACTATTTCCCTGGTTTGAAGAGGAGACAAGAGTACTGGGAGGCTCGGTGTATGGTAAACACAGAGGTGGCAAAGGCAAAGAAAAAGTTTTGTAGTGAGTTTTCTGTGAGGACATTAGAAGGGGATAAAGACTTGAATCATTGCCTAGACCCAAAGAATGAGCTGGGAAGGATGTGCAGCAGGTTGGAGGATGGAAACATAGTAACAACTAAAGGGAGTCTGTTGAAAAAGTGGAAGGAGTACTCTGGGTAGCTCATGAATGGAGACAATGAAAGCAAGAAGAGGACATGTAGAGGAAAGTTAGTGAACCAGGAAGTGCAGAGGACTAGTGAGGAGGAAGTGAGGGCAGTTATGAAGTGAATGAAGAGTGGAAAGGTTGTTGGTCAACTTAATATACCTGTGGAGGTATGGTAAAGCTAACTGGCCATAACATAGAACAATACAATTACTGGAACAAGTTGTAGGTTAAGAAATGATGATCAGTGAGCAGCAGCGTGGCTCCATGCTGAGAAAAGGCATGACAGATGTGAGATTGAGAGTATTGATGGAGAAGTATAGAAAATGTAAGGAGAAGTTTCACTGTCTTTGTGGATCTAGAAAAAACAGATAATAGGTTGCCAAAAGAGGAACTGTGGAGGCTGGCAGAGAAGTATTTGAGGGTTGTGTAGGACACGTACGAGGACAGGGAGGCAGAGATGGAGGGTGGGACTATATCAGGGATCGGCTCTGAGTCACTTCTTGTTTACAGTGGTGATGGGCAAGCTGTCAGACAAGGTTAGGACTAGGTTCTAGGTTCTTTATTATTTGTCACATGCAAATGTGTGTTATACTTGTGTATACAAGTATATAAGTATACAAGCATAACACACAGTGAAATGTAGCCTGACACGCTCCTCGACATGTGCAAAAATTGGGGGGGTGTAGAGGAAGAACATTATATATATATATATATATATATATAGTATATACATTGGGTGAATGTGCAGTAGTAGCAGCAAGCAGGTGAATTCTGTACATTAATATGAATAGACATCTGACTATTTTACAGGATAGACAATATAAACATATGTGAAATTAAAGGAATTGAAATGTACATTGTGCCTTGGTTTAGTGTCTGGAAGAGTCCTGTCTCAGTCAATTATAGATGATGTGAGAGGGCGGGTGTGTGTGTTTAGGGCACGGATGGCTTGAGGATAGAAGCTCCTCTTGAGTCTCTCTGTCCTTGCCCGGATGATGCGGAACCTTCTACCAGATTGCAGAAGTTGGAACAGTTTGTTGCCAGGATGAGACAGGTCCTTCAGTATCTGCGCTGCTCTAGTCCGGCATCTCCTGGTGTAGGTGTCCTGAAGCGGGGGGAGAGCAATCCTGCAGCAGCGTTCTGCTATACGGATCACTCTCTGGAGAGCTTTTTGGTCCTTCACTATAATGTTTTCAGATGACATTGTGATTAGTAGTGAGAGTAAGGAACAGGTGGAAGAGTCTGAAGGGTTGGCGGTATGGTGGAGAGAAGAGGGATGAAAATCAGCAAAAGCAAGATTGAACACATGTGCGTGAAGGAGAGGAGCAGCCAGGCAGGAGGAAAAGTGGAAAACCACAGAGAAGATTCATGGATGTAGTGAAGGAGGGGATGTAGGGTGAGCTGGAGATAGATGATCCACTATAGGCTCCACGGTGACAACCTCTAAAAGGATCGGCCAAAAGAAAATGAACAGTAAAGACTCCTCTTTCATGTGGAGTAATGTATGAGTCCATCATAATTAGACCATCGTCCATAATGTAGTCATGTCAGACATACTCTTTCTGTGGTCACGGGAGTCTCACCCACCTGCTGTTCAAATCTTTTGTTTGCACGGGACAGCCAACCAGAAGAGGAGGGTGGCCTTAAAGATCAGCCTGTTTCAAACAGTAAATGAGCTGAGGCTCCGCAACAATAAAGTCTACAATAAGTTACGGTTCTATCTGTTGTTATTTTGTATTTTTGGTTGTCTTCTTTTTTTTAAAGATTGATGTAGCTTCTGTTTTTTCTGGTTCAGAAACAGGAAGATAACATTTTGAACCCTGCCTTCGTGGCACCGTTCAGTTAATTGTTTCTCCAGCTGGCTAAACAGAATTACTACAAAGATGTGACGCTCCAACATGCAGTGTTCAAAGGTCAGCAACCAAGCTATGAATGAAGATTAGGCTTGACCATAGAGACATAAAAAATAGCTTTTAGTTACATAGCCGCGTCTAAAAAGAATATAAGAGACCCTCCCATATCAAAGGTGAAGTATACCAGTATGTATGGTTCATATTCGTTGTTATCTTGAAATTCCTGAATAGAAAGACATTTTCTGTCATCTCTTAAGAGGTAGCTGTTTGGTTGAGGTTTAGTTTGGTTCAGAATGCAGGTGAAATTTAAAATTACTTAAAGACTCAAAGATTGTTACATCTTCAGAAAATATTCTGTCCCCGCTTAAAAACTGGACATGGAACATGACAGTTTTTGTGAGGGCAACTTTGAGTTTGTGTATGCATGCGTACGTCTTAGTGTGGTTTCCTGTTTTAGACTGTACTGACACAAAGCGTGGTCTCACAATAGCCCATTGTCCCGTCTTCCCTCCACGCTTCCTGTCAGCGCAGAATTCACGGAAATAAGGACACAGTGCAAACAAACAGCAGCGGCTACAGATCTCCACCCACTCTAGGGCCCTCCAGGAGGAACCCGTCCTCGACTCAGGGGGTGGGTGGTAGCGTTCCTGCCAGGAAGCTAATCAGCGTCGCATCCCACTTTAACGAATGCAAGAGAGCCACATTTACAGTGTGCATATGTGCGCGCTTGGATACGTGTGAATGTTGACTGATGAGGAATGGAGCAGGAGGTGGTGAAGGGTGGAGGGTGGAGTAGAGAAAGAAGAGTTGGGGTATGAAAAACGAAACCAGGAATTGTGGGGATTTCCAACAGAGGCCTCTATGGTTTGTAGTATATCAAACAGTGTGATTACACTTAGAGCGAGCTGGTTTTCTTTGGTGGGAAAGTAGACTTTGCACATTTTTGGGGGTTTGGGTGCATTGTGAAGACATGACTGCTCTCTTTTTCAAAAAGTAAATGTCAGTTTTTTATTAGACGTCTGAGAAAATCATTATGTTGCGGCTCAGTTTCACAGTCATGGATTATGGGTAAATTCTTTGGTCATCTTCACTGTCTCTTCCTTGAAGTCTGGGACTAAGCTTTATCTGTGAGGCTGAGTTTCCCAAAAAGTGCAAGTAAAATGATAATAATACCACTCTGATAAAAAGCGAATAGCTTGAATAAGAAGCTCACAGTCTGCTAGCTTAACTACCTTGGCTCTGGCTGCATTCAACATATCGGCCTGCCAGCTCACTTCATGCTCAGCAATTTAAATTTTATATCTGATTTCATACACACAAAAGCCGCAGTGTTAAAATTACAAATTTAAATGTGCCTTACTATTTCTTGGCCACTGTGTTTAGGTGGTTGTATAGATTAAACAAGAATGCTGATGTTAATGTTAGTCAGCTCCAGGATAGTGAGGTCAGCCGTAGCTGATTTTGTTAAACGGTGCGGTCGGTCTTACCTTCATTTAAACACAACCAAGGCAAAATATATAATCACTGATTACAAGAAAATGTATTCAAATGAGGACAAAAGAAGAAAAAGATTTTCACACGACATTAGCCGAGAAATAGTGGGATTGCTAAAGAAACTTTCTATGGTATATATCTACGGTTAGAGAGACATATTATAAGGTTAGAGATAAAGTATAGAAAATGGGGAGAATATCTAGACCTCATAATATCATATCACACCAACAGGGCACTTCACTCTCAGACTGGAGGCTTAATTGTGGTACCTAGGATATTTAAAAGTAGAATCGGAGGATCTCTTCTGTAGAACCAACTCCCTGTTTGGATTCAGGAGACCGACTCGCTCTACTTTCAAGATTAGTCTAAAAACTCTATTTTTGATAAAGCTAGGGCTGGATCAGGTAATCTTGAACCCTCCCTTAGTTACAGTGCAATGGGCTTGGCTGGAGCAGTCTAGGCCTGAATCACTGTTTGGGTGTCATTCACATCTTTTCACTCTGTGTTTATGCACCACTCTGCATTTAGTCATTACTTATTATTAAACTCAGGCTCTCTTTCACAGTTTCGCCCTGTCTTCCGTCCAAATCCAACCAGATGTGGCACACGGCTGCGTCTCCCTGAGCCTGATCACGCTGGAGGTTTCTTCCTGTTGAATGGGAGTTTTTCCTTCCCACTTTTGCCAAGTGCTTGCTCATAAGGGTTTATCTGATTGTTGGAGTTTTTTCTCTATTATTGTCAGAAGAATGTTTTGATGTAATGCTACAAAATAAAATACATTTTCCGTAAATACTCAAAGCAGGAGCTTGGATCACATCTGCTCTTCTACAGTGTATCTCGTATATTTGTGGGTATCTATGCCTTAATGTGTATATAATGTACATGAGGATATATGTATATAATACTTTAATTTCTTCTATTTGCTTTTGTTTTATTATGGCTGAATTCTAATTTAAGTTAAAAAAAAATTAATAGTGATGAAGCTTGTCTGACTGCTGCCAAGGAAGATTGCTGATGACTTGTTGGGCTGTCTTCTGTTCTGATGTCCTGTATTTGGCTTAAATCATGCTTTTTATTTGTTTTTGTTTCTAATGTCTCTGTAAAGCACTTTGAATCACCTTGTTGTTGAATTGTGCTATACAAATAAATTTGCCTTGCCTTGCCTTAAAAAAATACTAAAAATTCTTAACACAGAAAATGAAATCTACACAGACAGAGTAGATCATGACCATTAAGGGACAGACAGTCGATGGTATTCAGCCTTATAAATATGGAACATTTATTGATTCAAATCTGACCTTTGCAGCAAACTGTCTATCATGGATATGTGTCTTTAAAGAACAGATACTCACTAACTCAGTCTATTTGTTAAATGGTCTAATAGACTGATTGTTGAGCCACAGCTGAACCCATCATCCCTGTACGCCAGACAGTCACACTGGCTGGCTGCTTTGATTTTACTTGACAGCTCGGTTCTAGTCCCAAAGTGCACAACAACAAGGCTTAAAAATAGCTTTGTTCCAGCAGTCATTAGTCAAAAGAGTCAGATTGTTATTTATCTCTTCATTATGATGCATTGTGTTTATCTGTTGTCTGTGTTTGTTTAGAAAATGCGAGCGTCAGGATGGACGACCCACTTAGCGCAGAACAAATCTACCTCTGGGTACAAATATAGTAACTTTAACCTGAACTTTATTGATCTTATTCTGTTCCACAGGGCAGCAGCTCAGTTCACTCACAGTCTGAAAAAAGCCATTTAGAGCAGTCTGAATGCCCCCCGGCTCACGGGGTTACTTTTAAACATCCTGACCTCATTATATAAAACATTGTGAGCATCAACCATTGTAACAGCACATATATGACAGAAAAGCATAACAGCTGATAGGTATTTATAAGTCTTTTGTGAGCTGATGTTTTCTTGCATGATCTGAAAAGGTGTTAAGTGCCAGACTGGCCCCACACACACATGTATACAAAACATAGACTCGCAACCACATGAGCGCACAGGGAAAAACACACTCGCGCTGCCAAATCCACAGACACGCCAGCGAGTATAGAGATCCAATCAGGAAACAGTCTTGATGAAAACAAGACATTTGGGATTGTTTCCACTAAAATAGCAAGAAGGTCCCTGAACACATCATTCAGACAGAGTCATGGAGAGAGAGAGAAAGAGAGAAAGGGAGAGAGAGAGAGCACCTGTGTCCACTGCAGACTCCCCAGACAGACGTTTGGTTCCAGACTCCTGAAAAACACAGTAGCTGCTGTTATTCTAAGAGTCAAATTAGCGGACTGGACGCTAAAAGTTGGAGAGCCCTAATTTAAACCAGTCTGGCTGCTGTGGAGTAGAGAAAGGATTTACTAACTAGTGCTCAATGCCGACTGCAAAGTGCACCAGTGCAACAAAAAGAGTTATTGCTTAGACTGAGAATTTAAAGCGAATTAAGTTCGGCTTTGATTGAAAGTGAGAGTTCGAATCATAGCGAGCAGTGTCTTCTGGCAACAGGCCACTCAAAAATCAGGGTTAAGCTTTACTTTCCTTCTACGTTAGCAGTGTCCAGATGCTTTTTTGAGGTCTACCTTTATGGGTCAAGCAGCGGCAAAGTAATAAGATGACCCAAAACAAAGCCATTCCTGTAAGCACACTCATTATAAAAGCAGTACATATTTCTGTAATGTTGCGGCACATTTTGGGAGGGAGACCTTTTTTACTTTCCAAACCATTACTTATAATTTCAGAGGGCTGTTGTTCATTACCTGAAAATGTCTCTGGTCTCAAATGCAAATATGTTACAGTTCATGGCTGGCTTGAAAATGACTTTGGAAATTGGTCAGGTTTCTTGGGCTTTTGCTGCTGGAAATGGTTTCAGCGTTTCTGGCAGGCTTTTGCACTGTGTGAAAGTTGCTTCCTGGAAAGTCTTCCCAACTTTTTAGTCTGTGAATTATTCATCCTGCTTCAACTCACTCCACTCACACCTTCCTCCTTAAGCCCCCCGTATTCCCTCTTCTGAATGCTTTTTTTTTTTTTTTTTGCAACTTGACATCATTTCCACACATTGATGCCCTTTTCTTACTTTACTGTATGCTTTTTAAATGTCATTATGCCATAGGGTGTTTTGAATCTACAGTCTGCGTAGCCCCGCTCCACTTAGATGCAGTTCTTGTACAAAACATGCATTTTACAATCATGGCAGATTTATCACCGAAATCTATATTTAGTTCGGATAGACCAAGAAAAAGATTGACAGTTCATTTCACACCTGTGTGCTTGAAGCAAGTAAGCTGAGTTTATCAGTTCATGTTAGCTTGCTAATCAAACTAACAGTACATCACAAGCTGACTAGGGCTAAGGTTTTGAGAGCAACAAGTCAGCATCCTAACACCTGTTAATTGAAATGCATGACTAACATTAAATTCGTATTGCTGTATGAGCTGGAAGCGTAGTTTGGGGGGTTTACACTTTTGACTGCTAAGCGAACTCGTGGACAAGCAAGATGGACAGCTTAGGCTTTCAGGATGAAGATGACACTTAACCTTAATTTCCCCTAATTTTCCATAATATCCACTCTTTTTTTGGACTCCAGGAAAAAAATCCCTGGTCAGCCAAGATCTCTTTTGCTTTCGTTTCCTATCGTTACATTATATCACATTACAAGTTCTATGCTTATGCGGTGCAACATTATGTAAAGCACTGGATACCATGATGTGAGATTCCAATAAATACAGCAGAGCTAGCATTAAGCGAGAAAGAATTGCACTTAATTGCATGAATCATAGAGTTGGTTAACTAATGCAACAATGCTGTAAAGCTTCACTCATCTTATAATACTGGGTTGTATTTGTATTTGTATTTATTTATTTATTGTCATTGTCAGAGAACAATGAAATTGCATTTGGGGCTTCCGTACAACCCGCAGTTCTGAAGGCAAAAAGGATGCCCAACCCGGGTTGGGCATCCTTTTTGCCTTCAGAATTGCCTCTTTGTGGAAAAGATTTAAAGTGTGCCAGGAAAATATCCTCCACATTATCACATCACTGCCAGCCTGAACTGTTGATATACGGCATGATGGATCCATGCTGTCATGTTGTTTTTGCCAAATTCTGACACTGCCATCAGATGTTGCAACAAACACAGAGATTCATTGCAAAAGGCAGTGTCCAATCTTCTGTTGTCCGAGTTTTTTACTGAGCACGTATGAATTTACAGCCTTAGTTTCCTGTTCTGAGCTGGCAGGAGCAGCATCCAGTGTGGTCTTCTGCTGCTGTAGTCCATCTGCTTCAATGTGTTGAACATGTTGTACGTTCAGAAATCCTCTTCTGTGTAGCTTGGCTGTGATTAGTGGTTATTTGAGCTACCGTCACCTTCCTATCAGCTCAAGCCAGTCTAGAGATTCTCCTCTGACCTCTGGCATCATTGAGGCATTCATTTTTTCTCTTTTTCTGAACATTTTCTGTAAACCCTAGAGATAGCTGTGTAGATCAACAGTGTCTGAAATACTCAGACCAGCCCATCTGGCACCAGCAACATCCCACATTTAAAATTTCTTAAATCATCTTTCTTCCCTATTCTAATGCTCAGTTTGATCTTTAGCAGGTCAGTTTGACCATGTCTACATGCTTGAACTGCTACATGTGATTGGCTCAGTAGATAATTATAAGAACGAGCATTTGAACACTTTACATTCATCTGAAACACATATTGATACCTGTGTAACTAAAGAAGAAAATCTTACTTACTCTCATAAGTCAAGTTTGGGAAGAGGTGCATTAAAGTGTTATTAGTGCATTAACAGTGTATCATAAAAGGAAGCCTGCAATATATACAGTATAATATATACTGTAGTGATATTTTTCAGAATGGTTATTTAATCCAAACCCACGACAAACTATTTTTCTGTGATTGCTGATTCTTTCACCAGATGCATCAAATGCCATCATTTGCACACTCCAACTGACAAAGATCGCAGTCGAATATTTTCTTTTCCAGTCAGCACTTGGAAGGACTCACTGAAGAAACAAGCCACAGGTAAATGAATTGAAGCCAGACAAGCGACTCTGACACTCTCTGACTCCAAGTAAATCGTAGTAGGCAGTTAACAAGCGCGTCATGTGCTGATGTTTGCCGTCACACACCTACTTATGAGGCAGGAGGGTGGTTTGGTTGTGCATTTTGAGTAAGACACAGACATAAATATATTTTTTTCACCCTCACTGCTGCCACTGGTGCTCGCAGGGGAAATATTTAGCTATAAAAACAATGAGAGGTTCACTCTGGTTCACGAGGGGAAAGGCTGCCGTCCCTCCCTCTGTCTTCTGGACTGCTTGTGCGGCGATACCCAACTTTCCCCGATCTTGCTCTCTTCTGTTTTCTCTTTGGATGGTTATAATTACCCCGTCGTCATGCTGAGGAAAAAGCAAAACAGTGATCTGTATCTACATCAAGGACTGGTGGCCATAGTTTAAATACAGGGCCCTTCATGCTGTACATATTTGTGTGTGTGTCATGTACAAAAAGAGGATCTTAGCATGTGAGTGCAGCAGGTTACATAATGTGTACTTGTATGTATTTTCACAGAATAAAGTGTGTGTTTGTCACATTCTGGAATCCCCTAAATCCCCAAAAGACCTAAACTCACACGTTTGCATGCATTCATTGGAGAAATGTACACTTCAGGTCATTACTCCAAAAAAGCTTTTCCAAACAAGGCAGCGATAAGCAAGTGCCAAATTGGGAATGTTTGGCCACAGAGTCACTGAAGTGTGTGTTTGCGTGTGACTCTCAAAGGGACTCGACACAAGCTGCCCAGAGCCGTGATAAGTCGTGTTCTCATGTCAGTTTCTCGCCCCATGTGTTAATCAGAGGAGACATCACATAAATCACCATTTGATAAACCAGAAGGTTTAAAGACTGTACTGCCAGACCGAGCGGGACAGGAGGAGCGGGAGGTTAAAAATAAAAGCAGTAAGGCATCAAAACTCTTAAATCCAGGGATTGCGAGTTTTGAGAGGCGTACAAGCCGTGAGAGAGTTGGAAGGGGGGAGGGGAGGGGGGGCCAGTGCAGCTTAGACCAAGAAAAATGAAAACCAGAGGGAGAGATTGTGAAAAAGCACTAAATTTGTAATCTTGCCTCCTTTCGGGGACATGGTCCTGAACGGCATCCAAAAACTTGTGAGCTTTTTTGAACAAATAGCTGAGATGCCTCAGAACAGGGGTTGTTTAACTTGGGATGGGGTGAAGGAGGGAGACAGAAGAGAGATGTAAGGGAAGCCTAGAAGAGAGGGAGGGTGGCAAAAACATAGGGGTGAACAGGAGGATCTGAGACTGTGTAAGAAAAAAAGATTAAAAATTGATGCAGAAGAGAGATGAGATGCTTGGGAAAGTGGTCTTTACAAAATAATAATAATAATACTCGGGCAAATCTACAGGAATAATATTTGGTATCTCGACCTCCAGCAACAATGAAGAGAGCAGTCTTTAAATCTAGACAACCAGCAAGCCCAAACAAAAATTTATTGGAAAAACAAATCTAGAAAACAGCCTCCACATGAGTCTGCAGATGAACAAAATAAAATTTTTACTTGTAACATCTCAACAAGCTTTGCAAACTGAAGTGCTGACTTAATGCTGATAGTGTATCAACCGAGATAACTGCAGTTAAAAGTCCAAATCTATCAATGCTTTCTAACATGATTTCATCAGGCCAGTGCAGGGTGATAGCAGCAAGATACTGATTAATTACATTACGATACACAAAGGACATGGCTGTGGTGTTTAAACTGTGCTCAGTTTGTTATGAGGGACCCAAAATATGCCAAGAAAATATCTCCATCACCACCTGCAGCATGAACTGTTCATACAAGGCAGGATGGATGTTGTGAGCCTGTGTGAACTGTAGCCCCAGTTTTCACAGACAGTGTGGTCTTCTGCTCCTGGGCTGTAGTCCATCTGGTGTAGCCCATTCATTGTTGTGAGGGAAAACCCTAATAGATTAGCAGTGTCGGGGTGCTAAAAACCAGTTTGCACAGGTGTATTATGAATGGAAAAAGCTTTGTTTAGAATATGAACTTTTTACTTAATGAAAAGAACAAGTTTTAGGATCAAAATATATGTAAATGGTTGACTGGTTCTTGTGTAGCCCTTATCTAGTCTACCTCAAGTGTTTAATAGAACATGCCTCGTTCAGCCATTCACACAAGCACCTGTTTTCCTACAATCAACTACTTTTTAAAAATTTTAACATTCATACACATTTACACTCTGAATCCATCGGAGAGCAACTTGGAGTTTAGTATCTTGCGTTGGCATACAGAATGGAGTGGCCCGGGCTCAAACCACAAACTTCTGATTAGGTAGGTGATCTGCACTACCTCCTGAGCTAAAGCCTCTCCTATGTAAACATATAAGAACATAAATCATACTAGTGAACAACTATAGTTACAACTTATAATGAAAACTTAAAATATTTTTAATGCAGGTCTGAGTGTCTCAAACTATAAAAATGTATTGCAAATTAAAATTAATTACATTTTGTCCATCCATCCATCCATTCATCTTCATCCGCTTTATCCGGGGCCGGGTCGCAGGGGCAGCAGCCTAAGCAGAGAAGCCCAGACCTCCCTCTCCCCAGCCACCTCCTCCAGCTTGTCCGGGGGAATACCAAGGCGTTCCCAGGCCAGCCGAGAGATATAATCTCTCCAGCGTGTCCTGGGTCTGCCCCGGGGCCTCCTCCCGGTGGGACATGCCTGGAACACCTCACCCAGGAGGCGCCCAGGGGGCATCCTTGTCAGATGCCCGAACCACCTCAGCTGGCTCCTTTCGATGTGGAGCAGCAGCTGCTCTACTCTGAGCCCCTCCCGGATGGCCGAACTTCTCACCCTATCTCTAAGGGAGAGGCCAGCCACCCTTCGGAGGAAGCTCATTTCTGCCGCTTGTATCCGCGATCTCGTTCTTTCGGTCACTACCCACAGCTCGTGGCCATAGGTGAGGGTAGGGACGTAGATCGACCGGTAAATTGAGAGCTTCGCTTTTACACTCAGCTCCCTCTTCACCACGACGGACCGGTGCAGCGTCCGCATTACTGCAGCTGCAGCCCCAATCCGTCTGTCGATCTCCGGCTCCCTTCTCCCATCACTCGCGAACAAGACCCCGAGATACTTGAACTCCTCCACTTGGGGCAGGAACTCATCCCCGACCCGGAGTGGGCACTCCACCCTTTTCCGGCTGAGAACCATGGCCTCAGATTTGGAGGTGCTGATCCTCATTCCCGCTGCTTCACACTCGGCTGCGAACCGTTCCAGTGCGAGCTGGAGGCCCTCACCCGATGAAGCCAACAGAACCACATCATCCGCAAAAATCAGAGATGAGATTCTGAGGCCACCAAAGCGAAAGCCCTCCGCCACTTGGCTGCGCCTAGAAATCCTGTCCATAAAAATTATGAACAGAACCGGAGACAAAGGGCAGCCCTGGCGGAGCCCATCACCCACCGGGAACGAGTCCGACTTATTGCCGGCAATGCGAACCAAGCTCTTGCAACGGTTGTATAGGGATCGAATGGCCCGTAGCAATGGGCCAGACACCCCATACTCCCGCAACACCTCCCACAGGACACCCCGAGGGACACGGTCGAATGCCTTCTCCAAGTCCACAAAACACATGTAGACTGGTTGGGCAAACTCCCATGCACCCTCAAGTATCCTTGAGAGGATAAAGAGCTGGTCCAGTGTTCCGCGACCAGGACGAAAACCGCATTGTTCCTCCTGTATCCGAGGTTCGACTAGCGGACGAACTCTCCTTTCCAGCACCCTGGCATAGACTTTCCCAGGGAGGCTGAGGAGTGTGATCCCCCTGTAGTTGGAAACTCCCTCCGGAAATTGGCGGGTCATTCCCCTCATCCCCAGACTCTGCTTCCTCCTCGGAAGACGTGTCAGTGGGATTAAGGAGGTCCTCGAAGTATTCCTTCCACCGCCTGACAATTTTCTCAGTCGACGTCAGCAGCGCTCCGCCAGCACTATACACAGTGCAGGTAGAGCACCGCTTTCCCCTCCTGAGACGCCTGACGGTTTGCCAGAATCTCTTTGAGTCTTTTTCCATGGCCTCTCCGAACTCCTCCTACACCCGAGTTTTTGCCTCAGCCACTGCCCTCTCCGGGAATCGCTACGTTATCGTGGTGGAGGGGTTTGTGTGTCCCAGGGATCCCAGGGGCTATGTTGTCTGGGGGCATTTGCCCCCTGGTCAACACGCCCTGGTAGGGTCTCCCATGGCAAATTGGTCCTGGGTGAGGGACCAGACAAAGAGCGATTCAGAAGACCCTTATGAAAAAAACATCGAGGGAACAGTTTACCCTGCCCGGGATAGGGTTACTGGGGCCCCGCCCTGGAGACAGGCCCGGGGAGGGTGCCTGAGGGCGAGTGTCTGGTGGCCGGGCCTTAGTCCATGGGGCCCGGCCGGGCACAGCCCGAAAAGGGGACATGGGCCCATCCTCCCGCAGGCCCATCACCCGCAGGAGGCACCATAGGGGTCGGGTGCATTGTGTGCCGGGCGGCGGCCAGAAGCGAAGGCCCTGGCGGACTGATCCCCGGCTGCCAAGACTGGCAATTGGGACAATTACATTTTGTGTTATTTTTATTCATCCAAATCAAAAAAGCACTATATATAAGTTAGTTACACTACACTGCTCAAACTAAAAGCAAAGTTTTAAAATAGCATATTATTATTTGTGAGATAAATAAAACAACACTTTGAAACAAAACACATCATAAATAACAAACAATGCAGTACAGTCTGGTTTGTTAATAAACTAAAGACCAAAGAAGAAAATCAAAACTACTGAACCCTAAACTCAATATATATTTAATTTAAAGTACAAATACTTTGTTTTTAATTAAAGAAAACATACATTCTCCCCTTCAGCAGGAAGTGGTGGTGCAGTCCAATTATCCCTCTTTGTATTTAACAGCTTCAAACCCTGGCCACCAGCTTCTGTCTGACAATGCCCAGGGATCGTGGCAGGTGAGAAGTAAAAGAAACAAAGGTTAGTCAAAAATCCAACAAAGTAATGAACTGGTATGAATACATAAGTAAACTAAATGTGTGCGCTTACAAAGAGAACAAATGTATCCAAACCAATCAGTAAACTTATTGGACACTACATGTGTTATTGTGTTCAAATGAAGAAATGAAAATACATAGGAGTTACCGACTTTTGGAGTGTGGCCATGGGTTTGGCCATCACACAGCCAATGACCAAAAGAGGAAGTATTTGGCACTTCCAATGCATTTTAAACTGTAACTGAAAGTAAATGTCACCAAACAAATTCATTCTGTATTTTCCATGTTCAGACACACTTAATTCTATTTACACCACTGGGACAACAAATCACAGACATCCATTTTCACAGTAATAACAAAAGAAAAGTGTAACATTTCTCAGTAGCATCAATTCATTGTTAAGGCTATTTTTCATTGGGTCTGCTGAATGGAGAAACTTAATATTATTCAGTGATCTGTCAGTGTTTTAAGTGATGGTTTGCATTCCTAAATAAACTGTAATTTTTCCAAAATTTGTCACATTTTTAAAAAATGCGATTCTCCGTAAGAAACGCCAGTTTGACCACATAAACCAAAAGCATTCAAGTGAATATTTGCGAATGAATCTGCTGCCTGTTCGCTCATCTGAGCAAATCTCTGTTGAGGCTGGCGTGAAGGCAGCAGCAGCATAAACAACACTGCATGCCTGGGAAGTGTTGGCAAAGGCAGCAGGTGACAACACAGACCAAACACAGCCATGCAGTCACTCATTCTCACACACACACACACAAATCCTTGAATACCCCCGGGTACTGTTTAGACAGATTAGAGGTGTGTATTAAACAGTGTCTGTGCTTAAAGAGCTCAGCCCTTTGTCACCAAACACACTGTAAATCAGCTAATGCACTAATCATAGACCAATCAGCAACAAGTAACCAAATTTCATCCATTTGGTTTTCTCTGCTCATCTCGAAGCTCCTGAAACGGACCAAGACTGCAAATGTGAGACGGTATTCAGATCAGAATGGCCGACAGATGAACAACGTCTGTCATGTTGATTAAACATGTTCAACTATGTGCTAATGAACAACAGCAACTCATCAGTCCCTTGAAATCTGGTAAAAAAAACAAAAAACAAAAACCCCAACGTGGATATTTGAGAGCAGATTTGCAGCATTAAGCAACTTTTATATTCAACAGAATGTGTAAGGCCAACCTAAGCCTTTGGGAATGTGAGGACAGTGTTTTCTGAAACTTTGAATGATGGCAGTTTTCCAAGTTGTGATACTTCCTCGTGTGTGTGTAAGTGTGTGTGTGCCCCTGTGTGAATAGTACCTGGGGTTTGGAAATGTTTTAGCTCACTCGCGAGTGGAATGTGGCTGTGGTGTCGTCAGCTGAAGTGCCAGAGCTGGCAGAGCTGCAGGCCACCCCTGAGCTTTAACGACAGACGGGCCTTTTACTGGCCTTTGAGGACGGGATGGGGACTCTGTTCCTGTTGATAAAGCCCTGTTTCCTGTTGGACAGGTCAGCCTGGGACCATTGTCATGTGCGCTTAATGGGGCTGGACTCCCAAAGGCTGTTGCCTAAGCCCTGCACTTAGGGCGTAGTTAATTTAATTGGAGTTTAAAGCTGAACATGCTGAGACATTTATGGAGAACTCGACTCACCTCAGAGTGCATTAGAGTAAAACCAACTTATCCCTATGATGGGAATGCTATGCTGTAGAGTTAAGAGACTTAAACGTAAAAAACATTTGTGTTATAAATAGCAGGCACTTATCCTATGACCAACAAACCTCCACTCCCCTTTTCTCACTGTTGAGTAATCACAGAAATGAGAATGACGGGAGTCATGTTTCAGGATTTCAGTTCAAACTGTTTTCTGGAAACACCGCTGAAATACAAAACTACCCTTAGTGCGATTAAATGTCTCACGTGTAAGAAATTTAACTGAAGGCGAGTTAAAGGAATAAAACTATCTCTAGACCCCTATAGCGAGGCAATCTAGGGGCTCTACGATGCTGTGGAGAAACTTAGCATAAATTTGGTTCACTTATCCCCTTACAGAAAAGGATCACTGCAAATCAGTACTAGCTTTTGTTACTGATCACCTGAAAACGGCATGAATCATATCCTGCGATCTTCACACTCAGCAGTTCTGATTCCAGTTGGAAGCCTAGGACAGAATTTGGACCAATACATTAGGCATCATCCTTCACGAACAACAAAAAAATCACTAAATACGGAAATATTTTTGAGAGAAAATGTCCTGGCACCACCTTAGTGAGACATTTTATGTTGCTTTTTTCCTTTCTATTTGTCACTCGTCTGTGCTTTTGTCAGTGTGCAGCTGTATCAACAGAACATTTATGGCCCTGTATGACTTTATTCAAAATTTTATATAACCCCACAGTTATGTTGCCAATAGTTAAAGGAGAACACCAGTCTAACGTCGGTTGATTGCATGCACTTTTTCCCCACTTTATTAGGTATAAATGTCAACTGATCTATAACACAAACATCTAACCAGCCAATCACATGGGAGCAACTCATTTAGGCATGTGATCATGGCTGAGATGACCTGCTGAAGTTCAAACTGAGCAGCAGAATAGGGAGGAAAGATGATTTAAGTGACTTTGAACATGGTTGTGGGTGCCAGATGGCCTGGTCTGAGTAGAAACTGCTGATCTGCTGGAATTTTCCCACACAACCATCTGTATTTCTCACAGAGAATGGCCCAAAAAGGAGAAAATATCCAGTGAAGTAGTCCTCTGTGTGAAAATGCCTCATATTAAAGGTCAGAGGAGAATGGTCAGACTGCTTCAGAAGACAACAGTAACTCAGATAACCACTCGTTACGACTAAGTCATGCAGAAGAGCATCTCTGAACACTCAACTCTGAAGCAGATGAGCTAAAGCAGCAGAAGGCCACACTGGGTGTTGTTCCTGTCAGCTCCTCAGGCTAATGACTCACACAGCCTAACAACTGCCTTCTATCAGTTGTTCAGGATGGTAATAGTGTGAGGAACACTTTCTTGGTGTACTTTGGGGTCCCCGGTAGCAAGTGAGCATACCACAGCTTACAGGAGTCCCGCTGCTGACCATGTCCGTCCCTTTATGACCACATCTTCTTCATGGCTGGCACGATATTGTTAGCAAAATTAGCAGCCACAACTCAAGTTGTAAATTTTAAGGAGTCTGCAACCCATAGCAACCAAGGGCTCCTCTGGAATAGTTTGCTATAAATTATAAAACTGTGCTGCATCATTAAAGTGCATATAGACAGGTTAAAACATAAACACTGTGTCCGTGGCACCATCCCCACGTTGTAGACGCTCTGATATGTGACACATACTGTGACACATCAAGTCCATCTGTCATGTTACTCAATCATTACTGGTGCTGTGAGGGGTGGTGTCAGGATGATGAAGGGTTTACTGAAAAATGTTCTAACTCTGTGAAAACCCCTGGTTTAAAATTCAATGAAGCTCACTGGGCTTAGTTTGACGTATATTAATCACTTATTAAGACAAAGTCATTGCTAAACAATTTCATAATTAGGAGGTTACTTCCTCCTAGGAAAGTCAGCAGATACTCAGGTGATAAAGTCTGATGATTCCCAGTTGACCAGAGTTTGCGGGTAGTTTCTTTATATATATATATATATATATATATATATATATATATATATATATATATATATATATATATATATATATATCATGATGGAGTAGGCTTCACATTTGTCAGAAAGCCTCAGTCTGGCTCTAAAATCACGGCGTCATTTCTTATCGTTTCAAAACCTGCACACAAACCCACTTTGGGGAGAGACAGAGAAGCGGAGCATGAGGCAATGTAGGAGCTCCCGTCGCGGCTCTCTAATGGTTTCGCTGCTATTTGAACCTCAGCCCGCCCCTTTCCTCATCCTCCGCGCTGCCCCGCTCCTCACACCCGGCGCACCAGCGGGACAGTCCGCCTGCACCAGCGGCTCGCTCAGACCACCCCAACCTACACAGCACTGCCCACTGAAAAATAATTAAACCTGAGGGAAGCGGTCACTGTTTCTGCGCTTTAAAGTTTGCTGAGGTGAGTTTATATTCTCTTTGGACGTTTAGCCATTATATGTTATTGTGAAGAAATGAATACGACCAAGTAAGAGCTCCGCAGTGGTAAGTTACTGGGAACACGATATGACTTTATTTTAGATAACCACGCAGAGACTTTAAGCGTGCGTGTGGAGTAAGTGCACTGACTTTGTAGTGATTTCTGTTGTATATTACAGCAGTTATGTCATATGAATATATAAACTCAATGTGAGAAATGCATTGCAATCTTATGAGGGACTTGAATTCGCCTCTATCTGGATACGTTACCTGCTCGGTGAGGACATGAATCAAAAGAAATTACTAACCGCCTGCTGACATTATTGTTGTGGTTTGATGTGATTAATTTTCAGCACCTTTAAAAAAACCTAAATATACTGTTTAATTAACTTTATAACAAAAAAGTCTTCCAGTGGTGAGAGAATTGAAGTAAATCCAGGTTCAGTTACGGCTGAGGCAGTTCATTTAAGACGTGTAATAATGTTGACTGAAGCCCAGCTGTTAGTGGTCACACTGTACAGGATAAGGGCTTTTGTTGTGCGTCTCACATGAAACGCAGTCTTTTCAGCAGCATATTTATATCCAGCAGCAGCTGTATATCATTTCACCACTGCAGCCGTGGTCAAAATAAAATCTGGCATGTGCTTTGATTTTGATCACGCTACTTTGTAATTACAGCAGTTACACTACGTAACCTATCAATTTTTGTACATGTCAGGGATGTGCACTGATTCAGTGGAACTTGACTTGGTGAAGTTAAGGCGAGTGGCCTTCTGACCCTACGCCCTGCAGGAGAGCCCCTGAGGGAGCCCACCCTGTTAAATAACACAAACAGACTCACACTAACACGTATGCAGTGATAAAACAGACTGCTGTAGGCAAACGTGCTCTGAGGTGGTCGATAATCATCCAGCTGTGTCACTGGCGATGATAACTTAAAATCCAATAAAGCACATGCTGTTATGGATTCAGCCTTCCTTTCTGAGGACCTGTCTGTACCGTGTTTGACCTTTTCATGTTTAACTGGCTCTGTAATTCCCTCAATTAATCTCCCCACGGTAGCCATACAGTATATCCTCCTTGAGTACTTGCCTTGATATTGTCATCCTGTAGTACTGTACGCAGCAGCAGATGGTTAACACATGCAGTGTAATGAGTTTTCTGTACACCCCCCCACATGATTTGCACTAATGACATAGTTCTTGAAAACATACTTGATTAAGTAAACATGTACATACATTCCTCATTGCTTTCATCTCTTCATTTTTCTTTCTTTTTTTTTACCTGAGTCCTACATTCTTCTGAGGGAAACTCTGTGACCTTTAGGTGTCATTGACGCAACTAACCAGGAAAGGGTCAGTTACTAAGGTGTGAATGTAGTTGCCGTATTTGCTTTCACACCACGCAACAAGTTCCAACCCACTGGTTAAAGTCTACACCAAATCTTTAAGAGGCTGAAAATGGCAAACCTATCCATCAACAGCTGCCTGGCCACTGCTGGCTGCTGTTGGCTCATGGAAAGATAAACCATCTGCAGCCTAAAAGGTCTGAGGTTCAGCCAGCATCGATTAATATAATGTAAGCATCAAACATAGAAGTGAAGGATCCATCTGTGCACGTTGTGGTTATTGTATGTGTAGCCACCAAACCTATATTTGAGACAGTTTTTAATAAGATTTTTAAGAGTCACCGCCACACATAAAAAATCTAAAATTAAGTGTTTCCAACAATGATGAAAAAATTTCCTGTTTGAGACAACTTCTTAATTCATCTTAATTCATAACTTTGTATTTTAGGCCTAGTGAACAGACCTAGAGACTGGTTGGTGACCCTCTGGTAGCCTCTGGTCAGTAGGGAAACATTTGTATTCCCGACTACTTAGCGAGTAGTTGCTGACAGATTTTGTGGTTGTTGTACCACAAAAATCTCCTTGTGGTTCCTTTCCTCACTCACAAATTATCACAGTTAACCATATTTTGCATGGAAGATGCTGCCTTGTCTGCAAAAATTCTCTAACTAGCCACTCACTGAGCACTTTCAAAGTAAAAGTTGTGTCTGAAACCAACAAGTTTTAAAAGTAGCAACTTTTACTTTGTAGGTAAATGGACTAACTGTGCAGTTTGCAATGCTGTCTTTGGTTTTACAACCACTTAGCAAGTAGTTAACAACTGTTTGAAAACAAGCCAGAGTCTATGTTCCCTAACGATAGATAGTTATCATGGGGTCACTGGCTGGTCTTTTGTCCTGTGTGACTTAGCTGTCAATTTCACACCAACCACTCACAACTCGTTGGGAAATATTCATTTCCCCCCAGGAACCAGTGGTTGCTACTCGGTGACCAACTTGACCAACTGGTTATGTGCCTGTGTGACTAAGTTATTTGTCTTTATCCTGTCTTCCTCCTCTCACCCCAACCGGTCGCAGCAGATGGCCGCCCCTCCCTGAGCCTGGTTCTGCCGGAGGTTTCTTCCTGTTAAAAGGGAGTTTTTCCTTCCCACTGTCGCCAAAGTGCTTGCTCATAGGGGGTCATATGATTGTTGGTTTTTTCTCTGTATCTATGAAGTGCCTTGAGGCGACTTTTGTTGTGATTTGGCGCTATATAAATAAAATTGAATTGAATTTACTATAGTATTAAATTCTGACTATAACTATCTGGATCATGAGCAAACCTGCAGCTCACTGCACCTGTGGTGTCACAGCTTAGCTAATCTAACACAACCTGAACTGCTGAACTAGAAACACAAATGATATTTAACATAACATGTAAGAAGATTGCTAAAGAACTTCCCCAATGTGATACTGGGTGTCTGTACACCATAACAGATGGCCTGAAAATAGATGTTTGTTGTGTGTATTTATCCAGAAGACTTTAATGATCACTCGCATTGGGAGTAAAATATTACAGAAATTTTAGATTCTCTCCTCTTCAGAATTTAATTGAAACACATTTAATTTAAGGAGGTTATTTTTTAACAAGATTACTTAATACATTTTGTTAAGTAAAAAACTTTTTTCAGCTGATTTAATTTTGCTATAGGCTACATTATATATGTGCAGATATGTTTTGATTAGCGAACCAGCTTGTGCAGCTAATGTTAGCTTAATTATTGAGCTAGCTGTAGCTTTAGAATAGGAAAACTGCCTGCAGCAAACTAAAACTGAGACTTTTTGGAGTATAACTGCCACCGTTAACACTGTTAATGATGTACGTGTTGTGAAGAACAAAAAACTTGGCAATGTCAGCGGGAGTAAGAAACAGGGTTAGGCTTAGCAAACAAACCAAAAGGAAAAAGCCACCCGCTAAAAGGTGACACTAGCTAATTTCAATACTGCAATGTCTTGTTCTTGTTAATTCATATATACTGTACAGTGAATATTAGTTATGTGTGGTTTGTAGTGTTTGTGTATTCTTTTATGCTCATAAAGAAAGTAAATTGACTATTTCAAAACTTGAAATATTCCAAAAATAGTGCAGGAGCAGTAAAGAAAAAACTGCATGTATGAGTATGAAAGAGATAAAAACAGAAAATATCCAACAAAGTAGGCAAATTAGGTCTGCCAGATCCAGCAGATGGAGGAGGAACCAGAGAGGCTCGGACAGTATGGATATTTATTGAAGCATGAAAATGTTTTCTTGACTGAGGAGGAAGTGTAGCAGTGTTTTGCTTGGATTCAAACTGAGTATGGTTGGTGAAAATAGGACGGTAATTGAAAGCCAAAGACTGACCCTGAAAAATGTGGCCTTATCTTGTATGTTTGTTCACCTGGTTAGCGGGGTTAGTGAGTGGAGGACATGAGAAGGGAGAGAGAGAGCAGGGAGGGGAAAAGCCACGATAAAACGCAAAGTCTGCCGCTGATTTTACTCAAGACAAACTGTAGCAGAGTAAACATTTTGAGTTACAGTCATGAAAAGAAGTGTGTGTGTGTGTGGCCTGACGGCTGCTATATTTAAGCTTTTACATCCTTCATAAGTCAGTCAAGACGTTCAAGGAGTAGGAAAACAAAGAAGGAGCAATTAGAGGTAAAGAAAGCTAAAATGGAAACAAAACTAACAAAGGAACGAGGCAGAATGAAGAAAGAAACAAAGTTTAAAAAGGAAAGACAAATTAAAGGAAAGAAATGAAAAGAAAAGAAAAAAATGGAGATTAGGACGTAAACATGGTTTGAATCAGAGGAGAGGTTGAAGAGACGGATGTTTGATAGTAGTAAAGACTCCACCGACTGATGCTATGTTCAGGAATGTGTTCGTGCACACACAACAACCAACACACACGGCTCCTATTAGACTGTGGTTACTCTGGTTTATATCCAGCAAAGCCACCTCAGGAAAATACTGTACACAGTGACATGGAAATGTTGTTCTGAGAATCCCCTGAACAGTAACTTCGCCAGAAAAGCAGCTTAAAACTGAATATAAAAGTGTGATTAGGTACGACTTTTAGTGCTTTGATGCTCGATTTTCATCATTGGGCCACATAAAATGATACTCACATTAACACTTAATAGGTCTCAGACACTGGATCACCAAAGTCGCTGAGATTCACTGTCTGGGAACAGCGAATGTCCTGTGCTAACCCTGTCCACAATAAAGGGATCTCTCCCACAAGTGGAATCCAGCCATCTTTAATAAACCTGTGCTTTCAACTGCTCTGACAAGTCCGAGTTTCTGCTGTGAGACGAGTCTATCCATAAAACAGCTGTTGAAAGAGTGATTATATTAATAAGGTTGTGGACCAATCCCAGTGTTTTTCCCTTATGTCACAGCCTGCGTTCCTTCTTTTCTCCTCATAAACATCCATCAGCGTGCCATCATCCTCTCACATCTTGTTCCCTTTGCTTTCTCCTCAGCTGACCTTTTCGCTTCCTTTCATTCCTCCTACCACCTATCCCTTTCATCCTCTTTTCTGCCTGCATTTGCCATCCTCTCCCTTCACTCCTCCTTCTTACCCTACTTCACTTTAAACTCACTCTTTCCTTCCCTCCGACTCATTTGTATTGTATTTCAACTCTTGCAGAAATCAGAACCAGTGGTTCTAAGCTGAAGCAGCCAGGCTCTGCCCAGACAGAGGTGCCATACCGAGGATAATGGAGGAGATGAAGGATTAGGGGATAATCCAGGGTATGTCCAAGTCCCTGCTGTCAAGTGCTCCCCTATTTTTCTGATATCTAAGACGAATGCACAAAGACTGCTCCCTGGATTATAGCATTAGACTTATTACCATTTAATGTGTTTTTGATGCTTGTTTTAAATTCATGCTGTTTATATAATTCACTGGAGTGTGCAGAAAACAGCAAGCGCACACGAATAAGTTTCTCAGTGAGGAAAGAAGGACAGTGGATGGGTTGTTGAGCTTTGCCCGGAGGCTTCAAGTACATGACATGAGTCAGAGGGACCGACCCCCTCTGAGCTGTGGTCAAAGGTTTTTTTTAACAGGATTACAGGCAGAAACAAAAGAGCAGAGCTTTCCGTAAGTACACAGCCAGAGTAATTAATGCCTTCATGTGTGCAGTATTCCGGTAATGCTGCAGGTTATCAATTAGGATGGGGTTTTTCTCTCTAACTTAAGATGAATATTTCCCCCTTATTTGGAATTACTCCCTTATTGTCTCTAACGACACGCACGTTATTTTAATCAAGGAGGTAGCCTGTTGCTTCAGCTCCGCTCATGGGAGCATCTACCAGGTTCTTGCAGGCCTGCACGCTGTCTCAGATTTAAGATCGCACCTCGGTATAGCGGTCCTTCTGTGTCCCTTTGCAAGCCTTGATATGGCTTTACTCGGCGCTGGTATGTGGTATATTTCCTCCCCCTCCACACCCAGATGCCCCTCTTAAAACAGCAGCCAGGGGAAATGGAGCGGAGGGCCTGGGACTGCGGTCAGGAGCAAATTAGAAAGGCTGCCTTGGACCTGACGCAATCTCCATTTCATGAACCATAGCCAGTCATTAATGAAGCCAGACGGGGCCTGTGCACGCGTGGGAGGCCCACTGATATTTAGACGCTGCATCTGGAAAGTGGAGAGAACGAGAAGTCCATGTCAGGGTTGGCTCATGCTATTAAAATATTTTAAAATTGAATATCAATTACTCTGCTGGCAACGAACACATGACAAAGGGCCAAGACAGACTTAGAGAAGTGGGGAACTCCAGGACTGAAAAAAGGCAGCAAAGGATTATCAGTTATGTTACATAATTAAAATGGAGTACAAAAAGTTAGTTGCTAGCTGTTGTTAATTACTGATGATCTGGCATCAGATTGGGCTATGTTTTGTTTTTATTTTTTATTCATAAAGAGTCCTATATATGCTGAAGCTTGTCAGAGCAGATGACAAAAGCAGCCAGAATTAAATCTCCCTTCTGCTTAATGCTATTTGTCTAGCTGTGCCAATATTTAACAGGAAATCATCTCAAATTTCAGCAACACAAAGCTGAAAAAAAGAATAAATAAATATTCCACTGCAGAATATTTACAAGAAGACATTCTGCTTTGATGATGGGTTTTTCTGCTTTCCTGCTGCATTTCATCTGCAGCCTGCTGCTCTTTTACCCTCATCTTCAATTCTCCGTACTACAAAGGAGGCAAAGTCTGCTACTGTCTCATTTAGTGAGTAGTTTAAGAGTCCCCGTAATGTGTTTTACAGCATCATGGAGTGCAGGTTCTAACTTGTGAATAGGTTAGAGTTGATCCTCTCTGTCAGCCCATCACAGCAGCAGTGCCATGACTTGCAAAGCCTACAAACCATGAGCGTAACATTTATTTAGAGACACATGTCATCCACGCGTTTCTCTTTTATGTAGTTAACAGTAGTTTTCACTGTCAAAAAGTGTCTTTTTCCAGCGTCATGAAAAGTTGGAACAGATCAGCATCCAGATCATGTCTTCAATGCCGTGTCATCTACGGCCACAGATACCAGAGGCTGAAAGTGAAAGTCAGTTTCTTGCAGTGTAGATAATTCATTCATCTGTTGTTGATAATGTAGCAGAAGCAGGGACCTGTAGAGCAGAGGTGCAGCATGCTGCTATAGAGATAGAAATGTGGTGCTTGAGAAAAGGCTCATTTATGTTAAAATATTTCAGCTTCTCCTACAAAAGGTTACTAATGCCATCCTGCTACATTCTAAAGAAAAATAAAAAATCTGATTAATATTACCTGAATAAAAATTAAAAGCAACAGCACAAGGCTTAAACCTTAACTCTTCAGATAAATTTGACAAATCTTGTTAATTTCCTGATGTTGAAACGAAGCAGACATTGAAAACATGGAAAAGAAATATAATTATAAGCTTCTTTTCCCATAAGCCACAAAGGGGTTGCCTTCCTCACACAACCTTCCCAGGGATTTGCGTCTTCTCCTGGAATCTCAAGCAAATGTGTTAACCACCACACTGTGGAGCCACTGGAAAAAATATAAAAGAAGGAAAGAGATAAATGATTAAACTTGGACTAATACCAAAATTCAGAGAAGGTACAACTAAAGAGCTAAGGGGAAAAGGTAGGATAGTGAAAAATGTATTTTTAAAAAAGAGTATAATAACTAACATTTTAACATATTACTTTTTCCCCCTACTGTACAAAGCACATTGCCTGTACTTAGAATTGCTGGGAGCTCTATACAGCAGTAATCTGGTGTTAGAGCCAGATAGCAACAGTAATTTTCTTATCAGGATATTTTCATTATCTCTTCCTATCTCCCTGAGAATATTTTGCTTGTTTATAAACAAATGTGAGCTTGCTGAATGAGGCCTGCTGCTCCTGCTTTGAAAGCTTTTTTGAAAGTCATTTTTCCAGGGAAGTGTAAAATGAAATTTGTGTAACCTGCTCTCCAGACAAAGCAGGACAAAATGGAAGCAGGAATTCCCTGGAAGTACACCCATCTCACGGATAAGAAGCAGACTTTGGTTTGCTTCACGGAGCAGTAACTGTGGTCTAAATTTAGATGGTTCCAGACCAGCGGACACTTGGAACGCGGAATCTTAAAAAACCTGCGGAAAGAAAGAAATGTTACTGTACTTTACAACGCCGTGTAGCATCCAGAAACAGAAAGCACCAGGGTCTCTCTCTGAATCTCAGCTTACACATTACAAACTGCAAGTGTGATCCATTTCTTTCAATATACCTTAAAAACAAGCACATCCCTGTCTACATTTTAAAGATAGATGTTTTTTCCCTGTTTTTACTTTCAATAGATGGCTCCATGGTGTGACCGCAGAACCGTTTGCAGCTGGATTTGGACCTATTTCTGAGCTGATGTTGACAAAGCCAAAGCCCAAAGCGAGCCATTCCACCTGACCACACTCCAACTGGATCGGCTGCCTCCAGGAACACAACTGCATAGTGTTCTCCTCAATTTGTGCCTGTTTAATTCAGCCAGCTATGCATGTCAACAAGCTACAAAGACTGGGACAGAACTTGGCCTGTACATAATAAACAGACATGTTATTCTAGTGAACTATTTGGCACTGTAGGCCTGGAGTTTTACGTTTCAGCCTCAAAAACGACACAGCTTCAGATCTCGGAATAACCATTGAGAGCTATTTTCCAGGTCCATACTTTGGACTGACGAACTGTCAGTGACTTTGGTAAAACTCTAAAAGGAGAGAAGTTGAAATTTATTGTTAAGTTTGACCTTTCTGTGGGACTAAAGGCAATTCCAGAAATTGTTTCGAGTTGATTCTCAAGAAGATCCGAGCCATTCTTGATTTCTGATCATGAATCTTCAGGAAAAGCTGTCAGGTCTGAAGGGTCTGGTCTCACATTCCCACAGCAAGCGTCGCCATAAAGGAGACCTAACGGTGGACATGATTAGCCCTCCTCTGGGAGACTTCCGTCACACCATGCACGTGGGCCGCGGTGGCGATGTATTTGGGGACACATCCTTCCTCAGCAATCACGGCGGGACTGCCAACGGGAACAATGGGGAAACTGATTCTGTTTCCAGTCCCGACAACAAGATCGGAGCTTTCTTCTCCAGGACCCTCCGTCAAATTAGGAGGGGCTCTGATAGTCGACCCAGAGAGGCATCCAAGGATTTCTCTCCACCGCCTCCTGCCATTTCTCCCATCATCAAAAATGCCATCTCCCTGCCCAGGCTGGATGTGGATATGCCTAATGGAAGCCCCACCACCAAGGTGCTCTTCCCCAGTTCTCAAAACACGCCTGAGGAGAAGAAAAGCTCTTATGGTGAGTGAGAGATCTGGTTTTTATGGATCAAATGATTATGCGTGGCATAATTTGATTCACTTTTATCACTCTTATTAGCCCTTACCAGCCTACACCAAACATCAGGAAGGAAAACTAGAAATTAGCGGGTAAAGAGACGGATTTTCCATTCAGTAGGTGATCGGAAGGACAGAAACACTAAATGAATGCTGATTTTCTCCAAGGTACTGCCATGGTACTTTGCTTGTAATGAATATTGTAAATACACTGACCAAAATGGTCATTAGTACCCTGGAGTATACCGGCTAGCAGAGTCGTATTCAAGCTAAATTTATGGATATTGTCACCACGAGCAGTGCGCTGTTGTTGCTTTATAGTCGTGCACACAAGTCTGTTTCTGTAGCCTCTGCATGGGTTGATTTCACACAATTACTCTCTCTGTGTAGTTAAAGCGCTATGAAAATAGATCCCAACATGGGACCATAAATGCCACAAATCAGATTTGCTATATAAGCTAATGTTACACTAGTTGAGCCCGGTTTACTGTGGGAAACTAATTGGATAATTCGTGGACTTCTCGGGCTCAGGCCCTAGTCCCTACGCTCTTAGGCTCACCTTTGCCCAGTCCTTCAGGAATCCTTTAACGACCAAATCACTAAGCTGTCCCTAAGTGCCTTCCTTTCTATTAAATGACATCACTGGTAAACAATGTCTCATGTGGGCAAAAGTCAAATAGGTTAAGTTCCAGCACAGTGTTCCAGCGTTAACTAGGAACTGTAGGAATGTGGGGATCATCTGTTGAAGTGCAGTGAAATGAATCCATCATGTACCCAGAGATCTAGAGGCAGACTGCCCCAGATGTCCTTATGAATCACCTTGGCTCGTAATCAGCAGCGTTTACATTGATAACACACCTAGATCCAGACAGAGCTGGCAGCGAGCTGTCTGGGAGGCTGTTTGAATGTTTGAATGACCCCTGTTAACACCACACTCATGGCTGATGCAGTCTGGCCTGCTTTGTGTGTGTGTGTGTGTGTGTGTGTGTGTGTGTGTGTGTGTGTGTGTGTGTGTGTGTGTGTGTGAAGGGTTTGGTGAATATAAAAACAGCCCACAGGAAAATCTTTTTTTTAAACCTTTCTAAATTTTCACTTTATCATTAACTTATTTGTCTAATGATTCAGTGACTTCATGATCTTCAAATTTAAAGAAACAGATTTACATTTTTAGATATTGTTAGAAACAATAAGGACCAGAGAAAAGCTTAAAGGACGCCTCATTGTTCTTAATAAATGAGATTTGAAGCTTAAGCCTAACTTTAAACAGAGTCAAGGGGGCAGTTTGCCCATGTTTACAGGCTTTTTGCTAAGCTAAGCTAACCATCACCTGTTTGCAGCTTCATATTTAGCATATTGACATCAAATCTTATAGTTAAGTGAAAGGAATCCAGTTTCTTTCATATCTGTTCCTTTAAATGATGAGTGAGTGATCAGATTGTATTTGAGTTCCTGACCTCTTTAATCCCTGAAATGTGATCAGATCACCAGTGAAAGTGAAAGAAAACAGGTTTTAAATAACTATATATAGGTATGTGTGATGTTTTTATCTGGATATGAGTTGATGTCTGCAAACATTTTTATTTATCTAAAGCCTTTAAAATAATAACGGAACTGAAGCTACTTAAGTTTCCAGTTATGTTGCGTTATGACAGATTGCACGTTTTCTTGAAACAAATCCTCCATAAACTGGTTTAATTCTTTCTCTCTCTTTGGTTAAAATGTGCAAACTGTAAAATCCGTAACTGTTTTCGTTGGTTGAAATGAAAACCTCCCGACTCTTGGCCCGATACAGCTGGCACTGAGAAGTGCTGTAATTTACCCATTTTGTCCTGCAGGCAGCATTTTGTGAGTGCGTGACTTATTCTGTGATCCGGCAGCATCGGGCCGATGATTCACTGTTCACAGAACGGGACAAGTCAGCACTTTGGATGCTGAAGTGGTTTTTTGCCAGGTTTTAATCGTGAAGCAATATGAATACACACTGCCCCCTGCTGGAATGGAATGTAAAGTCATGCAACTGCATCAATCTACTTTAAAGAGCTGCATATGCAAACTCTTCAGTGCAGAGTTAACTTGTTTGTATTCATCTTGTTTTTTTGGTATTCTGTGGTTGAGCTTGTTACTGCTTTAGAGGTTTCTTTGTAACCTCTGGATTGAGCTGATTTTTATTGATATATGGATTTCATGTGTCTCCTGCTCAGGTCTGGAGTCTGGTTTTGTCACCTTGCCTCGCCTTTCGCGCTCCGAGCGTCAGCAGCCGTCCATCTCCATCCCCACCTCCTGCTCCACCAACATTCACCGCGGCTCTCTGACCGACCCCTCTGACATCATCTTGTCCACCTGCTCCGCCTCTGTTGAAACTTCCGACCCCTGTCGCACCACTGCCTTTTCCGACTCCCTTCCTTCCCTCACCTCCCTGGATACCTTCACTTTTGACCTTGGCCCCTCCCTCATGAGCGAGGTATTTAGCCTCATCGATGGCCACCCGGAGGAGCGCAGCCACACCTGGGAGGGAGAGGAGATAGGGTCAGCATGCGGGCTGACCGCTGAAGGTTCAGAAATGGACTCCTTGGCCACAATCTCATACGTGGATTCATTGCTGAAGGAAGACTGTGGGAGTGGAAAGATCCCACATGGGGCCCAGTGGGAAGAGGAGGAGGGGAGCGCAATGGAGTCGAATGGAGTCGGGCTTTCTGTTAAAGTTCCTGATGTAGTGATGGGGTCTTCTGAGAGGGGAATGATGGGAGTAAGGATGGAGAGCAAACGATTTCAGAGTGCTACAGACGTGCTCGCTCGTCACTATGGTGCCGGCCTCTTAAAGGGACAGAACAGGGCTGAGACCGGAGATTCAGAGTTCATGAGCCAGCCAAGGAAGAAAATATCCTACAGTTATATGGATGACGAGGACGAAATTAAAGTCTGAGCTCAGAAAATCAAACATGTTGGAAAAAATTGTTTAAAAAAATGTGATGTATAATTCCTCTGAAAGTCCAATCAAACCAATCATGTAAAATCATCATGTGGATGACAAAAGGCTGGTTCTGCTGACAGAACGAGCATGGAAACTTAACACCCTTCGCCCTTAATACAGAATTCCTTCTATGCAATCGTGCTCCGAGGATATAAAATTTTGATTCAAACCTGCTGCTGAATGTACCTAAAAGGAGTGAAAGACTTGGCTGCTGCACGTTTCCTGCTCTGCACAGGAAAATAACTGAAGCAATGGAGGGTATGGAAAGTGCGGATGTACTAGCGAATGTAGTTACAATCAAAGGAAAGCCCAGCGTTACTCAACGCGGAAGTTGCAACGCCTGACGTTCACTTTATCCTTTTTTACACTTCCTCATATACGAGGGGGAAAGGCTTCAGGTGCAAGACCAGATTACTAATGAGAACACAGAAAGGAAGTCGGAGGGGGGGTTGGAAAAATATATTTGGTCTTAACACAAACTTTTGCTATCACTACAATCTCTTTTTACTCAGGAATATACTAGCAGGGGAGAAAAAAGGGAAGAACAGTACTTAACAAGAAAAGGGGAAATCCCAGAACTTACAGTGTAAAGTCTCATCAGATAATCAGAGATCTCATTTATTACACTACGTGGACCAATGTAATACTACACGTAATACTGGTATTTGCTAGATGCAACTAAAGCCTGAATTATATATTGTGCATTGTATGCTGCAGACCTTCTATATAGATAATCTGCGCACCTTTTTTATGATTATGAAGTCCGACCCGTGTATTGCTTTTTTTAAATAGAGGAAACATCATGCATATGTTACTTTATAAAGCTGCACATGAAGATATCTGCTGACCTCCTATGAATATGTACATACAGTATGAGCACCTGCAGTAAGTACATAGTGCAATTCACATCCATATGCTGCAGCCAGTACCAGCAATTATACTACAAAAATATAAAATGACAATAAAGGTGTTTTTAATGAGTTGTGCATTCATTTCAAGTTGGTTTAAAGGAATATTCCAGACACACTCTATAAACCCCAAAACACTGCTGTAAAAAGTTTGAATTTTCGAGGACTGTTCAAAGTGAGCACAGCCACTATCGGCTTATGGGTGGGGTATCGTTTAATAAGTGAAATGCCAAAACCAGAGAAAAAAAAGTTTTCCCACACTAAAATAGCTTACACAAATACAATTGTTTTGTACATTTATGGACAATTCCACAGGAAAATATTTTTGCTGTGAATTCATTTATCATACGTCTATTTTTTTTTTCTCTGACCGTAAAACCATCAGAATAAATAAAATTACTAGGCTGGTTACGGGAAAAAAAATCTGCAACACTTAAAATCAACTTACTGAACAATCTGAACGTACCCAGCACTCTTTGTCTTTTTTTTTTTAATGACAAAATATGAAAGTGTTTCAGCGGCTGTTCTGCTCGACTCAATAACAGAACTTTGAGGGACATTTGTTTCTCACTGTGCCATAGAAGGAACCTCTTTTGCCTGTGATGGTGGGGGAAGAGGTGGAGGGCAGTTTGGAGCTTTGAGTCCAGGCTTTTTCGGAGGAGGCTTTTTCATGCTGGCCTGCTGTCCTCGGGGTGCAGGCGTCGGATGGGGCCTAGTGTCTGGAACCGTCGCAGGTGCGATCGGGGGTGGAGGGGCATGTGACTTGAGAGGTGGCGGCAGTTTTGGTTTGGAGAACTGAACCGTGACCTGCTCGTTTGGCTGGTTAGACTTGCTCGGGGGGAAAGTTCTCCTTGCTGTAAGAAAGATAGCGGGGGGGGGGGGCGGGGAAATGACAGCATTGAGCGCACGAGTACAAGAAGTCATGCACTTCTGAAAGCGAAAATCACAAACCTTAAACAACTGAACTATATCTGTGGTATACACTGTAAATAAAAGACAGATTTAGCCGCATTTTTAATGCCTGAGCTGAATCACCAGACACGATGTGATATAACAATAATTCACATACTACAATTTATCACCTCTTTTGCAATTTATGTCCTCATATTTAAAAGACGTCATTATCTGTGTTATCCAGTAAGATAAAGTTATCTCACTTCTCGGTTTTTCTGCTGTAAAATGAGATTTTTGAGCAACACTGTCACTAAAACCTGCCCCAAATGTTGACATGTTGAGTCAGTCTTATATCAGTCTGCAACTGAAAGGCATTAAAATGGCAATTATATGCAATCTGTTTTTCCTAATACAGCAGTTAACACCAAATAAATCACATGTCTGTTACAATCTGCTCTAGAGGTTAACACACTCTACATGTTACATAGACTATAAACCTATCACTATATACATGTGTCAGGTTTAGCTACGGTTTCAGTGCTCGTACAGTCTATGTTTAGCCGATATGTACAGATATGTAATTTCTCATTCAACTACATTTGATTTATGTGTTTAGTTTACTTCATTGACAGAGTTTCATTTAAATTCTAATATCAAATTTCGACATCTGGTGGAAGTATATGACTACCCAGTTGCTTTACATTGTATAAGCTATTATACAAATGCACTGCATTTAAGGAAAAATGGTTTGGTAGATAGATGAACAGCATGATACTTATAAGGCAACATCTTTCAGCCAGCGAGGCAGTTACAAAAGTGTAAGAGATGACGCATGAACCTAAAGATTGATACTCTGGTCAGCGGTGTGAGACTTCCTGTTTCCTGTGTACATCCTGATTGTTAAAATAACAGCGGTAGATGTATTTTTCCTCATATTAAAATACATCGAATTACCAAGCCACTATTTTGACTAACGAGTCTGTACTGAGCTTTCTACAATGGAAAAGAAACAGTAAGTGCTGATAGAGATACGCTCAGTCCAAAAATAGCTCCTTTGGTAGGGATATTTATAATATGGTAAAAATTACCCTGATGATCTCATCTTTATGCACTGGGATCATGATCTTTAAAATTTGAAAGATAATGCGTAATAGGATATCCCAGCTTCACCTGCGTCAGCTTATATTAGAGTAATGTAATGTCTCGTGTGTACGTATGAAAAACTAAAGTGCTGAAAGTGCTTCTGGAGAGGCAGTCCCTGCTCGACCTGTTTGACTGAACCTTTGACTTACGTTTAAACGGTGACGCGATCTTCACTAATGCCCTGGGAGAATCTGGCGGTGCTTCCAAAATTGGCTCGAGCGGGTTCTGTTCTGAGATCTGCCTCTGGGTGGGACTCCGGGCCTGGCCTGAGTTTGTCGCAGATCCCGCTGCTCTGGGAAGCGGAGTCGGGTTCTGGTTTGCTGTTGAGCTGGACGCGACTGTAGAGTCAGAGGCCGGAGACGGGCCGGGATCGGTCAAGGATGAGCTGCTGGGCGTCCTGTTTGGTTGAGCAGGTGCTGCCGTCTCCGCTTCAGGGCTGCCCCACGTGGAGGTGCCACTGCGGCCGCTCACAGAGCCAGATTTCACCAGGAAGGAGACGCCGCTGTCCTGAGAGGCTGTGCTGCAGGTTCAAGTATTTTAAAGAGTTTCCACTTTTTAGTATTTGTAGCCACTGAATATTTAACATCATATCATAACATATCTTAAAATATAAATATCTTTGATATGATTACTGCACTTATTACCTACCTGTTTGTCTTGGAAAGAGGGAAGTGATATGCAGACGAGGAGGCTGTGGAGGAAGAGGAGGAAACAGTTCTGCTCAGTTTCCCCTTTTCTGGGACAACGGGAGAGGGCAGAGACGCATCCAGGACCTCGGGAAGTTCTGGGATCTCGAACGAGAGAGCTGATCAAAACAAATAAATAAAAAGAGTCTTACTCATTGCACTCAGCTGATGTAAACGTTCATCCCCGTTCACATCATCTACATTCATCTTTGACCTGCTCCACTTGCCACATGCACAGTTTCCTGTGCAAGGGTGCATCTAAGGGTGTACTAAGTTTCTGAGCGGGTGTTGCAGAGAGGTGAAAAATAACACAGGCTTTATTCATTTCCATGTTTTTCTCCCGTATTCTTGACAGAACAAAGCAACATTCATATTAACTGCAACTCGTGTTTTTAGCAAGATATAAAATACAATAAAATAATTGTGGTTATTGCAAATACGAAAAGAAAAAAATATGTTACATTAAAACCACCCACACATGAACTGTGGTTAACAGCAGACTCAGTCAGAGCAACTGATATTGTGTAAAAGTGATTCTGTGAAGATCTGTATTGTTTGCGATCTGGCTTTCTTACCAGATAAGTAAGTCACATACATGTCTAAGGGCCCAGTTCTTCATTTTTCTGTATCATATCATATGCCCGCATCAGTGTATGTATCTTTTAGCCATGCTGAGCAACAAGTCTTCAAAGAACAACTTTCAGTTTACATTAAGAGTGCATTTACCTTCGGGGAAGAGATCAGAGCTGTACTGAATAAGAGGCTCAATGACTGTCACCACCTGGACTGAAGAAGCTGAAGCCATGTCAAAGAGAGCAGCTTCCCTAACGAGGCAAAGTGATTGAGAGAGCAGAGAAGGACTCACATAAAGCACAAATATTGTTAACAGTGTAAGAACAGGAATAACTTGGAATATGATTAAACACACGTACCCCTCAGCTCGCGGCCAGAGCAGGTTTGGTCCCAGGACGATGGCGATGTTACTTGGTGTCATTTTGTTTATAGCCTGCTGCTCAGATAACAGAGACAGGAACTGGACCAGGTACCTGATAAGCAAGAAAAGAAGATGGAAAGAAAAAAATGAAGAAGACTTATAGACATATTAACACAAGATATATGAAGATTGAAATAAATATAAGACTTGTTGATTTCCTCTGCCATGTTAGCAACACTGAGGCTGTGCTTTGAAATAAGGGTAGTATGAGCCAAATGTTAAGCCATTTAAGGTGGGCAGATATATCTGAGTGGTATCAGATCAAAACTTTGTTTCTCTGCTTTAAGTTCACTGCGTAGCCCACTCAGTGGTGTTACTTTTATACCTCCAACATGCACAATGAAAAATGTCTGAACATTTGTTTTATTTCAGCGCACTGAAATAATAGAAGCTGACTCTAAGTAACTGAGGGACAGGTACGTTTATATTCCAGGTCTAAAAAGTACACACAGTGATTTCATGATCACTAAAATGTGTTCAGAATTTGCAGTGTGATGATGAGTCATCCCATAAGTCACACTGCTCTCCCTAAACATAAAATGCCTTAAAAGTATCACTATTTGTATCGGTATTAGCAATACTGGCCCTGTATTGACTCGGTATCAGATTAATACCTAAAGTTGCAGTATTGCACAGCACTATTAAGCCACACATAATGATAACATGTTGATGCATAGTTCGCTGACTTGGTTGATGAGGTATGGTGGTCCTTAAAGGTCAAAAACAAGAAAACAGCAGCAAATAGAGAAATTCTGCAAAAGCATGCAAAACACAAAGGAAGTAAAATAAAACACAAAGGAAGTAAAAAAAACACAAAGGAAGTAAAATAAAACACAAAGGAAGTAAAAAAAACACAAAGGAAGTAAAATAAAACACAAAGGAAAGAGGAAAAATGGCAGCAAAAGCTCCAAAATAACGTGACAGCACAGCTGCAGAAGTGAGACGCTAACAGTAAAGGGCTAACAGCAGGCATGTGTCCACAGTTACATGAATCATGTGATTAAAACACACATTACACAAAACATCAGGGGTTTTTTTTTCACTTCTATTGTGTTTTACTAAAATTCCTTTGTTGTTTATTGGGTGTGTCTTGTGTTTTTGTGTGTTTTTGCAGTGTTTTTTCTATTTGCTGGTGTTTTCTTAGGTTGCAGTGCATTTGACCTCTCAGGTCCACCATACACAGAACCAACAGAAGCTAATTCAAGACACATTAAAAACTAACTAGACATCTGAGCAGAAACTCAAGGGCCAAAACTGAACCCAATACATCTTTTTTATATTGTCTTAACCACACATACTATATATATACAAAACAAAGAGCCATCATGACTCATGAGCCAACAATACTGCTGAAATATTTCAGTTAGGTAAATTTAAAAAACAACAACAACTTCTTCGTCAGAACATTTGATCGTGTGAGTGCAAAAAAAGAAAAAAGCTATTCACAGACTACACACCTGAGGTTGTTGTAGTTTTCAGGTGGCAGTTTCTTTAGAAGTATCTTGAGTTGTTCCAGCTTCTCTGACAGCTCTTTCTCCCTATGGGGTCAGAGGTCAGAGTTAAGGAACACACCACAGTCAAAATGAGAAATGTAGAAATTGATTTTGTACAGACCCTGCTGCTTTAAACCAGTCGTTGTAGAGGTCAAACGTCATTAGAGGTTCGGGAAGTTCTCGGAGGTAACACTTCAAAGCTCCTGTCGACACATTCAGAAGTAAATCCCACCGTTAGATAAAAACACATATATTTATTAACCCAAAATATTCCATTTTGAATTTAACCTTCTTGCTGTTTTCTCAACATAATCCATTAATAAACACTTTTATATTGCACTGCTATAAATAATTCTAGCGCACTGAAATGGTGTTTTTGATGTTCACAGGAAGCTGTGCTTGGAGCAAACAGAAGAGGAACTGGGTTGTTAAAATGAGCTGTGAAAGTCACATTGGCTGGCCAGATGAGGAAGAGCCCTCATGACGGGAAATGGAAGAGGGCACAGCCTCACCTGCCACGGCGTGAGGGTCCATGCTGAACTCGCTGTGGTCCACCGTCCCTTGATTCAGACACGTCTTCAGCCTCTTCATCACCGAGGCTGCGGCGGCCAAGCGAAACAGACCCTGAGGAAAGACGACGGTTCATGAAAAACGGGAGAAAAAAAAGAGCGTTCGAGCGGTAGAAGTCGCAACCAGCCAGCAGTCAGTCAGTTCAAATCAACATAACCAGGGAAAGCCCCCACGGCTCAGAAAGAAAGTGTTAACACCCTCTTTACTGATTATATACGTTTAGACACTGATTTTTTTCCACCCTTTCAGTTTGTCCATACAGTTTGTGCTTAACATGCAAAACTGATTACTTTCCCATCAATCTTAACTGTACTTTGTAGTTACTGCAAATGAACAAACATTAACACACCAATGCTCTAAACTTCTTTTTAATTTTTGTGAGTAAATCTGACTCCAGTTTTGCAGAGCTGCTGGCCCGTACACGTTGATTTATATAGGACCTGTGATGTTAATTTGGAGCTCTTTTCTTTGTTCCTGTGATGCTACACTAGCTTTGGTTCAAAAGAATCAATATTCATATAACACTGGGCCTTTGTGCAGCTCCTCAATTCAGCCGATAGCTGAGCCGTGAGCCTGAGAAGACCATGTGATGCATTATAGTGATCCAAGAGTATACAAAGTGTCTAAATTAGTGCTTAGAGCAGCATAAATCCTGAGAGTTACATAACAGTAATAACCTCAGAAAGCAATATGATGTGCACTCAGGCTTGGACGGTGCATAGCAATTTAAGTGGGCAATGAAAGCACTTTTAATTTGCATATTTCTGGGTCTGCGTGTTATGACTGCGAACACTGTGCGGTACCTCCTCTCTCATGCCTGTTCTCAGCAGCATGTGAATACACTCCTGGATGGGCGCCGCGATTTCTCTGTTGCTTTGAGACAAATGTGAGAGCAGAGGCTCCCCGTAGACCTTCTGGTTGGAGAGGCTTTGTGACGACTCTGCAAAACACACAGCAGGCATGATGACACGTATCGCAATATTACATCAGTGCAGCGGATGAAACGCACGGACCTGAGAAAACTCGGATTACCTTTTTGACTGTGATCCTCTTTGAGTTCACTGATGTTTTTATCCAGGAACATGTGAGAATTCTTGTGGTATTCTGCCTGCAGCTCGAGAAGCTATTTTTTGACCAAGAGAGAAGCAGAGGCGGTGGATATAAAAAGAAACAAAAGTCAAAGTTAAGAAAAAGGTCACATCATTACCGTAACGGTGACTCACACGAATAAAGTAATTTGCATAGTCATCCTCCTTAGTTGCAAAGTGATACAGGTCTGCAGAGTACTGGTCCTACAGAGACAACAGCAAAAGGTCAGAGATCAAGACGACGCCATTGATTCCAAACAGGCGGAAGACAGACACTTAAACACTTGTACCTTGATGCTCTCCAGCTTCCTCCAAGCTTCTTCCATTTCTTCCCTAAGCCCATCCTGCTTTGCCTGAGGTCCAGTGCTAGCCTGACTCCTGACCACACATACACACACACGCCGACACATAAAAAAATTTGAAAAATTGTGGGGTGGGGTGTGTGGTTAAAGTGCAGGATATTTAAAAACCTCACCTCATTCTTGCATTGTTCCAATCTGTTGTGAGCTTTGCAAACTGCTTTTTGTTCCTTAGAATTTCAGGTAAATCATCCTAAATGGACACAAAAAGGGAAAAAAAATATTTTATGTGATCATTTAGTTACATCTAGAGGATTGTGCATGAGTGTAGTCTATATTTCTAAATAATCACATACAGGGGATGGGCAGAATATAGCAAAGACTTAACAATGACGTTCAAGTGGCTACAAAAGCACAAGTAGTTAACTCATCTAGCATTTAACGACCTCCTCTGTACCTATAATGACGAGTTTTGACACCTCAGTGTACATCAGTAAAGTTGTGGTTTGATGACCATTTGAACAGTTTGGGGGGGGGGGTTCCAGTTAATGTTTGATGCAAACTGAGTCATTTTGTTCAACAGGAAAGGGAACTATGAGAGAAACCCTTCTGTTCATGAATATTAATGAAGGAGCTTCACGGGTTAAAAAGTTAAAAAGCACTTTTAGCCTAAATTATATCAGAACATGTTCTTGGTTTTGCTCATCACTGATCTTCTGTTCAGCAACATGAACATTAAGCTGTTGTCACCTCGCTAAGCTTGTTTAGTGGCTCCAGGACCTCCTTCTCCACTTTCATCTCAAAGTCTGCCAGCATGTTGGCCAGCATCTTCTCCATGAAACAGCACATTTCCAGCACCCTCCTGTCACACACACACATGACCAAATCATAATAAATATCCACCTCAAATCTGATATACTGTTTTGGAAATATATCAGAAGACATGCTATAAATTTCATTTAAAAGTGCAAATAATCAGATAAAGCATGTTCCTTCAGATTTAAACTAGATAAATCAATATACAAAGCAAATGGCATGGATGCAACCCATCAGGCTAACCTATTACAGCGCTAAACTCTAAATAAAGCAGATGCACAGAGCTCTGGTAGCAAGTCATAGACAGCATCCTCTTTCTTTTTTCACCCAGAACTGAAAACTCGAAAACCTCCACACTACAGTCATGAGGTTTTTGCATGACTCTAGTGTCAGTAAGAGCATTGGAGTTCAAGTACAGAACACAGATGGATCAATGGAGGGGTGGAAGGGTAACTGCAGAAGATCAAACCTGTCACCTGATTGAGGACTCTGCATCGAAGTCTTTCAGACTTTCTGCCATGCTGACAGACAGAAGCATCAGAGGAAGTTTTTTCTGTAGAGAGAGGAGGACATGTGACATTTTTCAGTAACTAACAGAGCATTTCCATAAACCACGCAGATGCATTAACACTGCTACCATTCGTTTTTCGGCCTCCAGCCCCGGTTGACTCTGCATGCAGCTCTGCAGCTTTTTATGGAGGACCTGAGCTGCCTTCCTGGCTGGTTCAATCCTCTGCTCCACCTTTGGTCAAACACACATACGGTGAACCTTAGAGCGTCTAATGATGGTATTTAATTTATTATTTTACTGCTATAAATGATGTGTGCAAACGAAAAATGCTATTGTTGCATAAATTTACATGAAATAGAAAGTGGGTGGTAAGTGAATGTGTCCTCTAGTAGAGCTAGTAGAGCATCGCTGTGGTAACCATTGACAATATACAGCTATGGCTATAAACCACACTGTATCTTGAATAATACGTTATTCATAACAGTATAAGAATAAAAGAAATCTGTAAGGGTAAAGCAGATTATTTTTCTCACCATAACCAGGTCTTCATGTAGAAGGTCGGTAGCATCTTGTGACCTGCAAAAAAAATGATATTAATTTAGAAAAGATCTGCTGTTTAATGTATTTTTTTAGCATGATATCTAATGCAGCGGTCCCCAACCGCCGGGCCACGGACCAGTACCCGTCCATGAGTCGTTTGGTACCAGGCTGCAAGAGTTGAGGCTCGGGGTTAATCATTTTTATCGATAACTCGGTTTCCTTGGGTCTTTCCCGCGTGTTATTTTTTTTGGTACTGGCACTGGTGTTACTTACCGTGACACCTTAAAGGGCAGTCTGTGAAAATATTGTCGGACATAAACCGGTCCGTGGCGCAAAAATGGTTGGGGACCGCTGATTTAATACATATAATTAAGCTAAGGATAACACGTGTCTGTTGATATTCAGTGTTTTCTAAATTTATTTAAATCAACTCAATTAAACATGCAACCTTGGACTGTGATATTGTGCTGCTGTTTTTATATTCTGTGGCTGGTTACTCAGCTAATCAAAATGTGAAAAAATTCTGTTAGCTGTAGCTAAAAAGAAATAAATGTCAAAAAAATAAAGGGGCTTGAAATGTACATTTTGACTTAAAAATCGTATCGGTCTCAATGTTTGAAACCAACCTGTAACCTGTGCTTAAAACGGAAACTTGAAAAATGCTAGCATTAGCATGCTAACGTGCTCACAATGAACATAGCCAACATGACATCACACACTGGTTTTGAAGTTTAAAGTTTACTATTTCAGTCATTGCTATCTTTTTTTACATATATATTATTATTTTAAACTAGACATAACAAACCAGACCTGGACTTTAAGGCTGGTAAAAATGTAAATACACCATTACTGCTTCTAGGAATTCAGAGGATAAGTAGCAGAGAAACTGTTAAAAACCACAAGAGCTACATTTAAATTAGTATCTACAGATTACACAAACTGTGTAATCTTTTCATCTTCATGGAAGTACAGCTATAAAAAGATCGAACAAGTGTGGCTTGTTTGGAAAGGTTCTTAGCAGAAAGGCTCTACAAAAAGAACATTTCAGCTCAGCACGGTGGCCGTGCCTGAAAAAAGTACAAATCTTCTGGAGCAATGTCACAGCTCCATGTTTGACCAAAAGCCCCAGAGAATCAAACCCAGAGCTTTACCCAGAGTATCGACACAAATGTCTCATGTATTAAGCACGATGGTGGAGGGGTGATGATTTGGGCTTGTTTTGCAGCCACAGGATCTGTGAACCATGCAACCACTGAGTCAACCATGAACTCCTCTGTGCACCAAAGTGCTCTAGTGTCAAACGTGAGGCAATCTGTCCGTCAGCTAAAGCTTAGGTCAGAAAGGACATGCAACAGAACATGATCCTAAACGCTGCAGCAAACCTACAAGAGAATGACTGGAAAAGAATCAAGGTGTTGTAGTGACCACATCAAGTGCAGACATCAACTTGAATGAAATGCACGACATGTGAGAGAAGAGTGGGTCAAAATAATTCCGTAACGATACGAGAAACTGATAAAGTCATACAGAAAATGAGTACTTCACACTACTACTTCTACAAACTGTTGAATCATGGGATGTACAGTTAAATCTAGTTTTCTAGTTCATTAATCGGGTAAAATACAGTTTCAGCCATTATTACTCATTTGTGAGACTAGATAGTGGGACTATCCAAAAGTTGTCCAGTTATAAATAGAGACCCAAACATCAAGTAATACACATGAAACACCAATATAACCTAACATAACCGAAATATCATGAATATAGTCATGAATCTTTCTCATATATATGTGGACTTGGACGATGCATCACACCCTGCTGACCATCAGAAAGAATGCCACTTTAAGGCACTTCTGCACTGGCATCAGTCTTTTATATACAGTCATTTAGCAGGTAAGTGATGTTTACCATGTTGACTATCTCAGTTTACCATGTTGCTGTGCTAATTAATATGTGCTGATTAGTCACAAACATAAAGTACAGCCCCAGTTGACTAGACTTGCTTTCAGTAACAAATCAAATGAAACTTTCACCAAGAAGTCATCGCAATTTTTTGGTGTATTTGAGCACACCACGTGATAAAGTTATTTCTGTACCGGGTAACTGACTTTCCTACTGTTTCAGTGCAGTGGCCTCGCAGTTTGCGCCTCTTCTGCATGGGGGACATAAATATATCTAAATGTGGGGGTGGTAAAAGATAAAGGACATTTTAGGCCTGAATAACATGCGACACCATGACAAGAGCCTAAGCATGGGCGTGTAGGGTAGTGCTGTGGTTTATTTAGCACCAGGTGGGGAGGACTGCAACACCACAAGTTTCTCTGCTGTCACAAGAGGAGGCAAAGCAATCTACAGAGAGCCGATAAAAGTCACTGCAGCCATTATGTTTGTGCTAAGCTGAAAGGAAACCAAGCCCAGTTCACAAAGAGTTCAGTTATGCTTCAGTACTTCTAAGGTATAGTTTTAATTCCTCTCGTGAATCTAAAATCTGGCCTTTCGCAACACAAGGAGAAGAAATCCTCAGTAGGTGCTTGTTTTAGAGCACATATACTTTATTAGGAAGTGTATGTGAGACCTTAGAGGTGTATGTGTTTAGATCAGTGTGCAATATGTCTATTTATATGTGTGTTTATTTCATCAGAGCTCAACGCTCCAGTACAAAGTGAAAAGTGCTGTTCGTGTTAGTTGGAGCCCACGTTGCCCTGCTGCAGATGCACGCTGCCGAGTTTATTATTAAACCAGAATGCGTCAAAGGTAAAGGGAGCACAGCCTGAAACCACACTCCTCTAGCCCTGCTGCATGCAAGCTTGTACCAAGAAAACCAAATAGCGCAAAGGTGCATGATTTAGTCACCCACTTCTTTGCTAACGCCAGTCACTCAGTGGTAGTCAACCACAGGAATGCCTAACATAATCTGGCACCTACTTTCAACTTTAAGGTGTTGTGCAAAAGTCTTAAGCCATCCCATATTACTTCATTTTTTTGCAAGGAAAACAGGAAATGGGTGTTTACTGAAACATGTGCAAACCTGCATGGAAATACAGTATATAAGGCAAAAACAGAGTTTTGAATAACTACCAAGTCTGTTTTTCATATGACATATTTATTCTTCATGGCAGTTTGAACTCTAGTATGCAGGTTTTGTGTAGTCTGTGGCTCGTCTGTGAAGCACTTTGTTGTACCTGTGACTCTTAAATGTGCTATAGAAATAAAATTGAAATTGAAATTGAAATAGTCTTCGGGAATAGTTCTCTGGGCTTCTTGGAAGATATTCAAAGCTGTACTTGGGATTTTGGTCTTTTGTTCTGTTCTCTGTCCAGATGTTCCCAGACTGCTTCAGTGATGAGGTCCGGGATCTATAGAGCCCAGTGCATTACTATTCCACTGTGTTCTGATACTGCTCTGACAACGTGTTTGGGTCTTGAAGACAAATGAAGTCAATCAAACACTTTCCCCGTGCAACATGGCTAAAGTCCAGTAAATCTATGAGTTCTATCAATTTTGACAAGCTCTCCAACACCACTCGCTGAAATGCAGACCCAAACCATGACAGAGCCTCCACCGTGTGTTACAGATAAACTCTCCTGACCTGAATTTCAAATTTGGATTTAACACTCCATCAGACCCAACAATTTTCAGTCCACTTCTTGTGTAATTAGGCATACCTCAGCCTTTTCTCCCCGTTTCCCTTCAATAAGCTACCTGCCAGACACCCTTCCACTGAATTTCTAACGAGGCTTTAGCGAGCAGTATGTGAATCAGCTGAAGAGCCTTCAAAAAGCCCGGAGAACTGTTGTGACAAAGGCTTTTATTTTCCAGTTAATGTTTGCACTGTTGAAATATCAGTTTAGCAATTTAAAAGCAACCTCCTGACAAAGAGCCACCATCTTTCCAGAGTGTGTTTCTAACATTCACCACAACCTTGAGTCAGTTTCTCTGTTCAGAAGTGCTCAGCCGCTCTGAGTCCGAGGTTTCCCTCAAAATCCAAACAGTATGAGTCACTTTAAAGAGGAACCAGCTACTTTACACACTTCCATCACACTGAAAGTGAGAACGTACAAAAAACCAAATCAGATTATCAAACTGATACGAAAACTGCACTGAGAATTCCCCTCCCTCTTAGCGTTAAAGAAAATAAAGTCTCAAAGTAAAGCGATCCATCGTATTAGTAACGCAGCGGTGGATAATTTTTCATGTAGTCTGATAGCAGGAGTGGCATTAAGGTGACTGGTAGTATAGGATGAGCATAAATGACAAAAATAAAGCAGAGAAGTCTCAGTGATATTTCCCTACAGACAGCCACCGAATACTACTGTTCAAGCTGATGTATATTCATTACACTATGGTCACGGCTGTGGTTACTGATTTCTTTATCTAATGCGGCAATATGTAACTCAAGGGACATCTGTCTTACACGACGCAACGTTTGGCGCCACAGAAGACCTTAAATTTACTTTAAATGTGATCATAATGTCGTTTAAATGCAACATTCAGAATACAAGTTCAGGCTTACCTTGTCGCAGTGCCCAACTGCTTCAGGATGCTCAGAGACTGCCGGAGCATGCTGGCAGCAGAGTCCAACCAGCCTTTCTACCTGACCTACCCACTCTTGATCGACTCAGCAAGGTAACCTGTTAATTAAAAAAGAAAAAAAGTGGAGGAAAAGTCCACACAGGCTCCAGGCTGCGTTACTGCATCAGGAAGAGAAAGCACAGACCGGTGGCTCTGCCTCTGCTTTGTCTGGTTTTTGTGTGTTTATGCATGCGCGTTTTGGCCTTCAGTTTTCGTTCTCGTTTCAGGAGCACGCTCTCAAGTCACGTCGAGCACAAGTCAGCGAATGAGGAAGTTGCACAGATGATATGCAGGCTGTGAGAGGGAAGAGAGATTTTTTTTTGTTGTTGCATTGTCACACTATGATTTGACAGTCTAAAATGACACATGATGTGACAGAGAAGAATGAGTGGGACTGTGTAGGTATCATTTGACTTTTAACTACATGAAAGGTTGATCCGCCTTTGCAGACGGATATCTCATGAGGAATAATTTGCGCAGCGCTGCGTTTGTTTGTTGCATCTTGTAATTAGAATGATGCTCGCCCACTTAAAATATCCTTCAGGCACGGCTGTGGTTAATGTGTAGTTCTGTAAACTAAGGTAAAAAGGATGTGAAATGGCCGAAAGAGGAAACTGAGCTGCTGTTTGTAACATTTTTTTCCTGTCAGCTTAAAAGTTATTTCCATTTTAACGAGTCCACTCTATTCCTCTTTAAAAATCTGGGCATTTTAATTTTTGCTTCAGGTAGTCTGCTTCCTTTTCGGTTAACATTTTTAGATCTTTTGGATTTTTTTTGGTTGTTGTTTTGTAAACACAGCACTGACTTTCTGCAGTCTCTTTAAGTTTAGCGTCAAATAAGCCTAACTCGCCTTTAATCGTGTCTGAAGTTACTTTACTCGTCCTTTTAGCTCCGTTTCTGGATTCGAGAACCATTCTTATAATTTGGGATTTATTGTTCTTAAATTTATGGTGATTGCAAATCGTGTCTCCATTCATGGCACACAGATGTTTTTATTCTTGTTGTTTCACTTTGACTTTAGATTTAGGCAAGCAGTCACAGAGGGCTCTCCCCTTCCTGTTTGGGCTCAGACACTCTTAGTACGAAATCTGTTACCAAAAACAAAAACTACAGTAAGGACACGTTAATCCCATGAATGAACTAGAAATGAATAATGATGCCTTAAAAAAAATTAAACATTACTGTACTTGTTAAAGTTTTACATTAAAGTTTGTAGAGTGTTTGCAGATCAACATTGCGATTTTAACAAAATGCCCTTCATAACTCAACTAGGAGGCACATGAAGTCAGCTTATCACAGCCATTATGTTTTTCTGATGTTATTTTGTGATATTATTCTGTTACTTGTGTAGTGTTTTGCAAACAGTAGATAAATTATCTTTATTTTCACTGCTCATTCGCTGAGGGTTAAAAACTGCACGTATAGGATTTGCAGTGAAATGCAATACGCTTAAAAATGTTGCTGTATTTGCTCCAAAATACCTTCCAGGAGGGAGCTATGACAGTTCTCCCTTTGGATCACGGTGAAATGGCACCTGAGCTTTATTTCCAGAGCTTTATTTCCACTTCTTCTCTTTTCTTTCAGCATTGACACTAAATCGATCAGAGGGTGCAAGTGAGATTGAACCAGCCCTCAACTGCCACATGCCTGGTGGCAGCATTGTCAAAATGCACATGACAAACAAACTGAGTCTTTATTTTTAGCAGTTTCCTGACCATTTCTTTTGGCTTCGAGTCAAATTACATTTCTGCAACACTGTGGGTTTCATACAGCACTGTGCAAACATTTTGAGCAACCCCTCGCGCCACCCCAGACTTTTTTGGTTTTTTGGTCATGCTTTAAGGCAACCTTGAGTAACTCAGCTCAAAGAATAAACTAGTGTTGTGTCTGCATATGAAGTATGATATTTAAGTTGTATCTTTAGGTATTTTGTTACTAACAACCTATCAGGAAAAAAATTAAAGAAACATTTTTTTCCAATTCTTTAGCTGAAGCCATGAAAAATACCAAAGATAACACAGTTTAACAGGTATAATACAGTAAAATATAACTCAGAAGTATCGTCAGTGTCCTGAACCATCTGAAAAACATGGATGCTCTGTTGTGGTTCGGGGTTGCATTTAAGCTGATTTTGAGGATCCTGTCAAAATTGATGGAATTCTTGATGCAAAAAAAAGCACCATTTGATGTAATACCATACAGAAAGTGTCTGATTGGTAACAGCTTCATTTTTCAGTATGACAATGATCCCAAACACAGACAATGGAGCACTTTAAGTCATGGATTGGTCACCCCAGAGTCCAGACCTCAACATTATTGATGTAGTGTGGGATCATCTTGACAAACAGCAGAACAAAGAAGACCTTTGAATGTCCTTCAAGAAACCTGGAGAACTATTCCTGAAGACTAGTTAAAGAAATGACAAGAAAGGTGCCTGAGAGTTCAGGATGTGTTGAAGAATAAAGGCACTCATCCCAAATACTGATTTTCAAGCTCATTAGAATCACATAAACTGTTTTTGCCTCATTTACTGCATTTATTTTTGCATATTATATTTAATCACTGCACCCATTTACCCATTATCATATATACATTTTGAATTAGGAGTGGCTTGAGACGTTTGTACGGAACTGGACATAGTTTCGCATCTGGCACAAGTGCGCTATTACTTTCAGGCCCATCCAAATTAATCTGTTTATCAGAACAACATGTTGTACCGTGTTAGGTGAGCAGATGAAACAGTCCAATGCTTGCAGTTTAAATTAGATGCAGCAACGCAGCTGATCAGTTTATTGTTTCAAATCACTTCAAATACATGAGGGAAAACACCTCTTACACCTCATGGTTTCAACAGTTTGTCCAGTGAACATCGTGGAAAACACCATAATTTTGTTCAAGATAATTTCCAACGCACCACATAATGACCAATTTATTATGTTCACCTGTTCAGTCTAGACAATTCAGCTGCCCTGCAGAAAATCCTCTTTGTGAAGTTAATAACATTCGGGGGTTTTTTGCTCCGTGAGAGGAGCCGGGCCATCATCTGGAAGCTGTTTTTAGAGGTGCTTATGTATAGAAGTGCATTACTGCTGAGTGGTAATGTACCTAAGAAAGTATGTGTATGTTAACTGTAGCACTTTACTGACAGAAAAAACAGTGAGCTGGTGTCATGTAAACTTTAACAAGGCAACAAAAGACACTCTGCTACAGAAATACAGAAGCTGTCACTAGAAACAGCGTAAGGCCAAAAATACTGAGGATGTTTCAGATTAAACTTTTAAATACAGATTCATCACCTCCACCCCCTCCAAAAAAATAAAAATAAAAATAAAAAATTATTTTAAAGGAATTTCATGGGCTGTTCCTGGTGGTCTAAGGCCAAGAAACATGAAGAGTAAGTTGACTGAAGGTAAGAAAGTACTGAAAACAATCACGGGACATAAGACAAACCAAATAACAATGTCTCGCTGTGGTGGAGACAACAGCCAATTATTTCCACTCTGTAAATTTCCAATTAAAAATCTGTTTTCATATCAATGGCAAACGGGGGGGGGGAAG
>NW_024582541.1:1148406-1159505 GCF_018398535.1 Haplochromis burtoni
ACTCTAATGGAGTGAGAAGAATGAGAAAACGTTTATGCAAAATATCAACTCAATCGATTTCTGATAACTGAGCTGCAGCATACCATTTTAAACCTAGAACAAAGTAGTAAAATCCAGAGTGTACTTCCTATATCAGTTCATGTGTTTAATAATGTTCTTTCCTTCTCCTGTCGCTGATTTGCGTTCTTACAAAACAGTTAAAACTGGAGAAAAAGTAAAGCACCAAAGAAATCCTCATGCAATTTTACATGACCAGTAAACTTCTATTAGGTAATCTTGTTTAAAAAAAAAAAAAAAAAATGCACAAATCAAAAGGAATGCAAATAACTTCAGCAGCTTTTGAATTAAAAACCTGGTAGGTGTGGAACAATGAAGAGGCTGTGAAGCACTTGGAAAACCTGCGATTGTCTCCTCTGGAACCTTGAAGGAGTTTTAAAGAAACCTGGAGGCATTCCAAATGTTCCATTTCTCTTCATCTTGTTTTGTTCCACCTGTTTTCTCTTGCCGTGGAAGCCCCACGAACTTTGATTTAAAATGAGGTACAGGAGTTTAAGAGCAGTCCTGATCTGACACTACCCATAATGGTCCCCTCCCCGTTCTCCTCTGCTTCTCCCTCCATCCCTCTGAGAGTGAAGTACATGGTGAACCTTTCAGGTGGAGGACTAGCGCTTTGCTTTGGCTTCTTCCGCTTCTTTCTCTGATGAAAAATGACAAAAAAGAAAACAGTGCAAAGCTTTGAATTTCAAAGTGCTAAACATTTCCATAAAACCCATCCAAACAATCTGAGTCATAAAGTCTCCTGCTGGTTATTGTAATTATGAGAACGGCACACTAAAGCAGCAAGCCTTGCAAACATCTGACATCCTGGCGCTTCCTTAGAAGTTCCTGCCCTGCCTCATTTCAGAAAAATGCATTTGTATTCTCTGGCAGTACAACACTTTGTCTACACAGAAAGTTTTTTTTCTTCCCCCCCTGTACAAACAAATCTCATATCCTCTTACAGCCCCAAGCCAGAGAGGGTATGTTGAATTATGTTCTGGAGCTTTTGTGTTGCAACTCAACTCACTGAGGATGCAAAGTGCTCCATTACTCACAATATAAAAGCCACAGAAACAAGTATGATGCAGTCACTCTGCTCCAGATAGATAGATTGTTGTTATCTACAAACTTTTAGAGATGTTACAGAGATGTAGTTTGAAATAAATCTTGGATAAATCTGTGGTTCTGTGCACTCATGCACATTTTCAGAAATGACATATTGCACAATTTTCACTATTCTCACCTTTCCTGAGTTCGTCTCGCTTCTTGGCAGCCTCCTCCCTCTGTTTCTTGATGATAGCCAGTCTGGCGAGATCAGCCCTGGCCTGCTCAGTCTTACCCTCAAGATGAAGTTTCATGTAGCGCTCTTTTGATTTCTGCTTTTCTATCTCTTCCCTGAAAAAGATACATTAAGATAGTAATATTTAGTCCCCTTGAAAAGGTATGAAGCACAAACCAAAACATATTTTGTTTGACACCCACCTCTCCCTGCGAGAAAGCTCTCTGGGAGCGCTGACGTCTACTTCAGCTACCTTTTTGCTCTTCTGAGCGACACGATTGGGATTCTCAATCTCAATAAGCCCCTCCACTCCACTCCTCTTTCTAACCTACATAAAGAAAGAAAAACCTTTGTAACACCAATCACTATGACAGGGCTTGCATCAAATTCTCTACACAAACTACCTTTAAGAACCGTGTACTGCTGTAGTTGTAATGAATCATTTGGGTGTAGTTGTTTTCCTATAAAGACATTTCTTCATCCATCATGTTATTTATGGTGTGGTGCCAAATGTATACAACATATCTGTGTGTGACTGTTGGTCAGTTCAGTTGGTCTGTGCCCTGTTGAAACACGCTCAGACTAAGGAAAAGGAATATTTGTCTAAACCAGAGGTGGGCAATCTCAGTCCACGAGGGCCGGTGTCCCTGCAGGTTTTAGATGCGTCCTCGAACCAACACAGCTGATTTAAATGGCTAAATTAGCTCCTCCACATGTGAAGTTCTCCAGAGACCTGGTAACGAACTAATCATGTGATTCAGGTGTGTTGACCCAAGGTGAGATCTAAACCCTGCAGGGACACCGGCCCTCGTGGACTGAGATTGCCCACCCCTGGTCTAAACGGTGCTGTTGACAGTAAGCATTCAGTGAAAAACAAAAAAAAGATGCATTTTCAGGTTCTCACACAAACACACACATATTCACCCATTGACAAATTAATAACACATTCACCTCAGACTCGTCGTCGCTGCTGCTCTCCTCCTCAGACTCTGAAGAGCCCTCTTTCTCTGCACCACCATTTTCTTCCTGTTAAAATACACATACAGTCATACTTAATGTCTTTTAAGGTAATCAAATATTTGTTATAAAAAACACAAACAAACAAAAAAAACCCCAACAATTTTCACTCACCATCTCTCGCTGGGCTCTCATCTGACGATCAATCTCTTCAGGGTTGCTGAACTGCTTCCCGCGGCCCTTGTGGCCCTTTTTCCCTGCAAGACAAATTTTAAGCTATCAGCAGCAAAAAGACTGCATCTATTAGCAACATATGTATACTCTCCTCCATTAAACAAGCCGTTTGAATAAGCGACAAAAGCGTGCTCCCACTGAAACCGCTGCATTCAGAGGAACAGAACATTCTGAGAACACAATCAGCTATTTGGGGCGGGGGTGATAACTTATAAGTAACCTGCAAAGTTAATCACTGGGTAGACACAACTATGAAAATACTGGTGCTCTCTCACCATGTAGCCCTATATTTGACAAGTGCCCAGAGCCATCTTTGGCTGATGACACAATTCACAACGTGACTTCAGAAATCCACACAGCCTGCTGCGTGAAGAGAAAATACCGTGAGCGCCGATGAGTCACACTGACGTTTATAGAGGGCCAACTCCCCTCACCAGCAAATCTAACAGCCGACGACTTAAAAGGATGTACCGACAAAGAAAAAAAAAAAAACCCGAATAGTTTGACCATATATTTTTGATTGTAAACTGGTACGAAGACAACCTCCAAATAGAAAGTTCAATAACTGATTATGTATGTAAACTGACCCGGATGCTTTCTTCTCTGCGCATGGTATTAGCGGTTGAAAGCAAGCAACCAAAAAACAAAACAAAACAAAAAGACTATTGAGGTTTAAGTTAACACCAAGTCGTCATCTGAGCTCACGTGAGAACAAATAAATAATTGGATATCGGTACGTCTCTGGTGCCTTTAATAAACCGTTCTTACCGGCAAATTACATTATGCTAACTATGTAGCATGCTAAACATGCTAAGCATGTGTGAATTCAAAGGGCTAATGATCCGCTAGCTAAAATGTAATCGCAAAAACAGGCACATTATGTGAATTTTCGTTTTAATACTTACCACCACGAGGCATTGTTATAGGTGAGTTCTATAAAAGTCCACCACAACGTCAAAGAATAATACAACAGTTCACTCGAAACGCCGGTGATTTAAAGTGCTAGATGAAAAGAATAAAAAGTACTTCGTCTCTCCCGCTATTGGCAGACGCCTCTTTCGCTCGCGGAGACGTACGCCTGCGCACTTGGGACTATAAGCTGCACTGCGCATTTGATTGAAAGGTGCATTGACCAATTGGATAAAGAGACTTAAATCATTCATAAAAGTGGCATGTAACGCTTATCTGTTTAATAATATAATAATGCATAAATAAATAAAATCATAATCATATATTTGATTATTTGAATTTTATACAGTGCTCAATAAACACCTATGACTGACTGAACAACATAACATAATTCACGTATAAATCAGGCTTTATTGGTCGGTTGGGAAGGAGATGCTGACATTCAACATACAGATACAGCCTCAGAGTTTGTGCAGGTTTATGCACTATTAAAACTAATAAAAGAATTAAATCTAACACCTCCGGTTTCCCTTTTCCTTTCACGGGTTTGAGCCTGTTTCAAAAGCATGTTTTTATTCTGTTTGTTAGCTAAATAAAAAAAATAAAAAAAAACAATGTACAAAAAATGAAGCTCTGTATGCTATGTATTAAAAATACTTATAAATAATTCTGACCACCCAAAAGTTGCTCAGTAAGTATATGGAAGGCATACTGTATATGAGGGTTTTGCTCTATTTGGAAGTGGAGCTGAATGAAAAGCTGTAATAGTGAATGAAGCCTTACTTTTCTCAATTTTTTCTTTCTATTGTGTTACTGTATATTTTTAGAGCTGCTCTGAATCCAACAATTCACAAATGTTATTTTCTAAAAACCGAAAGTCAAACAAAAAGAAATGCCTTTTGTCAATGGAGTTTACTTTTAATCCAAAGAGAAAATAGAAAAAAATTATATTAAAAAGCAGGTTTTATATCACATACAGATGTACAAAGTGTAGAAAATTGGCTGTGTATTGAACAAAGAAGGTTTTTAAGGTGAAATAATTCAACAAATTAAAAACAGAAAACATACAGTAAGTGGAAAATAAAGAGTAAAATGTAACACACAAGAATCCTCATTGTGAGGAAAATGGATTATATTATTACTTTTGTCCTGTTATCTATCGATACAAAAATATTTACTTGGAAGAAAACGCTTTATTCAATGGAGGCACTAGATCAGATCTGTCATTTTTTCCTTCGATGTTGAGTCTTGACATCTTCCACTTCTTTCTCCATCAGGTGATACTCTACGGTAGTCTCCGTTAACTTGAAGGAAAAGATTAAAGATCACTATTTTACTCATTCTGCGACAAACCGGGTTATCATCATCATTATCATCATCACCTTTATTTATAAAGCACTTTAAAAAAACCACAGCTGAAACAAAGTGCTCTACATAGGAACTATATAATAAAAGTTCATAAGATATAAATAAAAGCCAAATAAAAGAAAAAGTAAGGGTTATATAATTGAATGAACTGGTAATTACATTTATAACTTAAATATAATATGCAGCCTGTAAAAAAAGCAGTTTTATGCAGTTATAACATCTTTACAGAGGAGGCAAAAAAAACTTTCCTACCTCAGAGCCTAATATTGCATCCATAATATTACTCACAATGTAATGACAATTGATCTTACCATATCCAGGAGAAGTTCAATCTTTAGTTTTAATACGTTATTCTCTTCCTCCAGCTGGATATTTTTTTTCTTAAGCCGCTGAACTTCCCTACTAGACACATTTCCACCAGATTCTGGTTTCACAAAGGAGAAAAAAAACAGAGTTTATGCTGTGTTGGCCACAAGGAACCAGACGTTGATAATCACACATATACACACACACACACACACACACACACACACACACACACACACACACACACACACACAAAGAGAGAGAGAACTAAAAGAAAACCCATTACCTGTAATCCACTGTCCCTCTTCAAATTTCAAGACCTGACCTCCAATGTTCATCACAGGAGGGCCATACTCAAGGCCCAGCTCTATTTCTCGAGTTGAACGATCCAACTAAAAAAAAGATAAAAAGGTATAAATAACGGTTAATGCTATCTCTCAGGATGTTATGCAGATTAACTCTCCCCCCCCCCCCAAACGTGCTGTACAACTAGTGTTTCCATTGTGTGAATGATGCTAAAATTCATTAGCTCACCGTGTGGAGGCTGGACAAGGAGGCAGATTTACGTGGAGGAACCTTTTTAGGACTAAATGGGTTTCCAAACAGAGGCATCCTCAGAGATTTTTTAAGGTCCTAGATCAGAGACGGCACCCGAAAGAGAATTACTATTTTTAAGATAACGCTAGCTTCACCTAGCTTCTCACTGTGTTTACCGTCGTTAGCGGTGCACGACCACATTAATGCTAGGTGGCTAGCTGCGTGAATTACTTATATCTCACAATTTAATGAAATTATCCCCTGCCTCTCAGAGTATTTAGGTAATGCTGTTTCAATTTAAATATACAGCTAACATATTTACCTCCATACAGGGTATTTATTTAAGTTGGCCTGTATCCGTTTCTTGCAGAACATGCTTGCCACTGCGCAAGTGCGAATTTTCCATTTGTCCAAAGTGGGCAATCCTGAAACATTCCACGACTTTCGCACAAACTATTCGGGAAAAAATGTCCACCATAATACCCTTAAAGAAACTAAAATTTAATCCATCGTCTTACAGCTTTTTTTTTTTTGGGGGGGGGGGGTATCGTGTTCACATTTTAATACCTACTAGTTAGAATTTCATAAGATCTTCCTGTTTCTGAATGATAATGGAACGACCCGTGGAACGGAACGTCACCATGGTGATCTTTTACCGTCTTTGGGGTACGACGCTTTAATATTTTATTCGGATGAGCTCATATAATTAAAAAAAACAACTCCATACATTAAATTGACTATTATGAACAGCACAATGCAGATAATGATAATGTACAAAAAGTAAAGATAATACAAACACTATTTCAGTAGGTTACGGCTGTACTTAAAATACACTGGCCCCGCCTCACTTTGTACACGGCCCCAGTGGCCTAATGGATAAGGCACTGGCCTCCTAAGCCAGGGATTGTGGGTTCGAGTCCCATCTGGGGTGTTCTTCTTTTCGCTATCGTAACAAGCACCTTAGACACAGTTTAAGTGCTTCGTTGTCTGTAGAAGAAAATCTTCACATATAAATCCTAATACGTTTGAAGAATATGTGTGTCTAACTAGGCGAGAGGCAGGCAGAACACAGACTTCCACGGCTGACATGGAAAACCGCAAAATGGCACTCTGCGTACTGCTGAGCACTTTAGCTGTATCCACAAAATCCACGGATGTATTCAGAAGAGTGAACGTCAAGCTCCAAACTTACCGTGAGTAACCTTACTGTGGCGTGTCTGTACACGGCGGGAACCAATTTTATATCCCTATAACTCCGCTAAACACAAAATAAATATCTTTACCGCTATAAAAGAAGGCGTACGGTTATATCGTACATAGTTTTTCTTTAATGGACAGTTACTTTGTTCTCTCCCGGCTAAATTTAACAGTTTTAAAATGTAACACTATTTGAACATGTAACTCGAAATACCATAGCCATTTAAATGCATTTAAACACGTTTTCTTTTTTAAAATGTTTTTGTAACACTTATGTTAACAAATGTAAGTTGAAAAAAAATGCTTGTATATTCAATCAAGGACACGAACACAACATTGTGTTAGTGTTCTTATAATATTAATATGCAATTAATATTAATTTGACAGAAAATAGCGACACATGAGAAAGCTGTTGTAATTATTCTATCGGTGTCATGACATTATCTTACATAATGTGTGTTATCTAACCTCAAGCATGTAACCCATCCTTCTACAATGGTAGAGCTCCAAGAGGCCACTGTGCACTGGGATGCTGCCCAGAAAAGTGTGATCCTGAAGGAGGGGTTGATGGAGACGGAGGGGGAAGCCTATGGGTACTTCAATGACACTCTGCTCCTCTCAGGATGGGGCATCCTGGAGATCAATGCAGGCTATGGAGGAATCACTCAGGAAGATGAGACCATTTTCTTCATGGCTGGCTACCTGGAAGGTTACCTCACTGCTGGGTGAGCAGCACAGGCTAAGTGCAAGCATGAAAATACACTAAGCACCATAAATGCAATTTTCAAGTGAGCCAATCATGTGGCAGCAATGCAGTCCGACACCTAATGCAGATACAGGTCAACTTCAGTTAATATATCGTTACACTTTGATTACATTTCTTATTAGATGTAGCTGCTAGCTCTAGTTGTAACATGTGGACTGCTTTTATGTGGGCTAATCCCTCACTGCTTATTCTCCTTCCATTGCAGACAGATGTTCAGTCATTACTCCAACATGTACCCTCAGCTGATCAAGGATGAAAAGGTTCTGGAGCCCTTGAAAAACTTTTTGAGGTACAGTGTTAAATTATATAAAATCAAAGCCATGGATTAAGCTAAGAGTAATTCCATGTCTAATACTAGATTTATAAGCGTTTCTCTTTGCTTTCCATTGCCTTCAAGATGCTTTTTCAGAGGCTTGATTAACCAGTATTGTGCACAGAGTGTATATAAAAGATGGGTGTAGCCCTTCTCTGCTTTTAATAGCCTGCAGGAGGTGACTCTCCTGTTGGCACAAAGACTGTGTAGAAGTCTTGGGAAATTATCTTAATGCTCACTTAATCTGTGACCTCAGGAAACACTAAGTTTATGGGCTCAGTCTTAAGTCTTACTTGATAAATTCTGGTGATGTGGTCGTTGTTATGAAAGTCAAATACTTTCTCATTCACAGCTGTGTAAATAGAAAGCATGCAGTGGTATGCGTCAGTTCTCTGTCATATTCACACCTTACCCGCCACACCTGGGTTCAAGACAGTAAAACACCAAAGATCGCAAAGCTTAGCTGAAAACTTTACAAGACTCTTTTAGGCAGCGGACGTCTACATCCATCTTTTATATACATTCTATGATAGTGCCTCATAACTGTCAACTGTCTATACAGAATTTACAAATTATATTTATGCACCTATTGATTGTTAGAGTGATGTAAAACTGCACCATCAAGAGACAAACGTTGATTCTAAAATTTGAATAAACCCCAGCAAACAAGACCAGTGGGCCAGAGAGCAGGTGAAGCTCAGGAGAAACAGTGACCCCTTGTGGAGGCATATGGGACTGATCCTGGCTCAGCTGGATGGACTCCACGCAGGAGCTGCACTGTGGGCCAAAAGCAAACACAGGGAGGTGTGTATGTGTGTGTTTGTGGTTGTGAGAGAGTTGTCACAGTCATTTCATGGATCTCTTGCCACTTGCTCTTTCCCTCCTGCGCAGCCTCTATCAGCGTTCACGGTCCAGTTTCTAAATGGTGTCGGTGACCTCTTGGATCTTGTCCCAGCTTTGACACCTCGCTCCAACTCCTCCGCAGGGTCCGGCGCTTTCAGGATGCCTGGAATGGGCCACTGCACAGCTCTCATAAAGGTTAGGCCAAGCTCATTTGGCTCATGTGAGGGAGCCCTTGGGAAAACCTCAACACAAACCTAACTGCTTTTATTGGCCTCTGTGAGCAGGATTTTCTTCTTTTAGATGAGTGTAAAAGGCCATTGCAAGGGGCTTATTTCCTCTTTCACGTACAACAATCTATGGAACAAAGTTCAAATGGATGTGTGCTACTGGATTTTTTAAGACCCCTTTAATGTATCTTAATAAAGTTGCATCCACGTTAAACTCTTTCTTTTATGATTCACTGATTGTATCTTGTTTCTTTTAAAAATATAGATGTTTCTCTCTCTCTCTCTTCTCTGTATCTCAGGTTCTTCCAGGCTTTGAGAACCTGCTAGTCGGCCACTCTAGCTGGTATACTTATGCAGCCACCATGCGTATCTATAAACACTGGGACTTCAAGGTGTCTGACACACACGTAGCCACTGGAAAGATGTCGTTCAGCAGCTACCCTGGTACACACACTCCTACTATATCACATACAGTATAAGAGCCGCACAACCGCACACTTATATGCATAAATATACTCAAATAATCAATGTGTCTCGAGAAAAAAAGATCGATTTGCAGAAGAAGAGGGTTTTTCAAAGAACAGACCTCACTTCTTTCTTGCAAAAGCTCCGAGGGGAGGTGAACTTCTTATCCTTAATCCACAAGGGAAAATATGAACACTGACATCTAGGAATTAACCCAAATCCCCAATGAACATTTCCTACTCGACACAATTCTCCTGCAAAGCATGCAGCTTAGGCAGTAATGAGAAAACACTGAATCCCGCGTGTGTTTATGCACATGCTCGAACGGAGCTATACTCCCCTCGCTGTAGAGTTAGAGGAGACTGAGAAATTTTGTGGCCAAAGATTTGTCAAGTGGACCAGGCCATAAAAAAATCCTCTTGTGGACTACAGTCCTATCAGGACACAAGTGGTTTTAAAGCACTATATTTAGAGAGCAGCAGGCCGAGGATATCACCTCACTATATTGAAACAAAGAGATGAAATACAATGGGGTCAGCAGAGGTGATGTGTGCCCTCTGCGGCCTTCCTAAGCTGCTTCCCCTCTAACAGTACTGAGGATTTATCATGCACTGCAGGTCGGCACCATGAGAACAAGAAGAGATGCTGGGCAGTCTCAGTGGTGGAAATATTCAAAGACATCTGGCTTCTATTGTTAATAATATTAATATTGTACTTCTAGTGCAGGAGTTGGATGTGTTTTTTCAGAGGAGCTTATTATTTTTCCTTTTCATGTATAGAATACTAAGTAGTATAGAGTAATTCTACCTGGTGTAACTACATAAAAGTAGTATGGCAAGTTGAAACTTGAAATAATTATAATACACGCAATCGGAAAAGGAATGCTGATAACACATCTGGTACTTGCGATTCATGAGCGTGATAGTCATATCTTTAACAAAAGTTATGAAGTCACATGAAAATAAAGTTTTCACAGCATGAAAAGCACCTTTAACAGCAATAACTTGAAATAATTGTTTTCTTTATGACTTTAAAAGACTCTCACGTCGCTGTGAAGGAACTTCAATCTACTGTTCTTTACAAGGTTCTTCAGTGTATTGAGGTTTGGGGGCGTTCTCCTGAGGTACAGCCACAGCTTTCAGTCAGGATGAGGTCTGAACTTTGACTGGGTCTATGAACTTTCATTCTTTTCTTTTTTTAGCCATTCTGTTGTAGATTTGTTGCTGTGCATGGGATTGTTGACATGTTGCATGAACACATTTGAGCCAAACTTTAGCTATCGGACAGATGTCGTCACGTTTGACTCTAGAACACTTTGGCACACAGAGGAGTTCTTGCTTGACTCGGTGAGCACAAAGGTCTCAGGTCATCACCCCTCCACCGCAGTGTTGACAGTTGGTATGAGGTGTTTGTGCTGATATGCTGTGTTTGGTTTTCAGCAAATGTAGCGCTGCACACTACGGTCTTGTGGTCTTCTTGGTCCAGAGGTTTTGTGACTTATTTAGCAGAGGTGTGGACTCGAGTCACATGACTTGGACTCGAGTCAGACTCAAGTCATTAATTTTATGACTTTAGACTTGACTTGAAAAAATGTTCTAAGACTTGTGACTTGACTTGGACTTTTACACCAATGACCTGGGACTTGAATTGGACTTGAAC
>NW_024582541.1:1170006-1194954 GCF_018398535.1 Haplochromis burtoni
TGTGACTTTACTCGGACTTTTACACCAGTGACTTGAGACTCGACTCTGACTTGCCTGACATTACTTGAGACTTGACTTGAGACTTGAGGATAAAGACTTGAGACTTGACTTGAGACTTGCAAAACAATGACTTGGTCCCACCTCTGTTATTTAGCTACAATTTTGCAGATTGAGGCATGCTCCAGTGTTCTTTTTGGAGATAAGAGGCTCTCTCTTGGAAATCCTTCCAAAAAAAAGACTGCTTGTTCAGTCTTTTGCTAATTGCACTGTGCTTAATGTCAATATTTAACATGGTAACTGAGGCCTGTAGAGTTTGTGATGTATCACTTGGGTATTTTGCAGTTTCTTTGCACATTTGCTGTGACATCCACTACTGGGAGAAATTGTGGCATTATAGGAGCACACACAAACTCTATAAAATAATGCTTTTATTGAAGTGCTCACATTTGTTGGTGATGAGCACAGCACTAACACGTGACCACAATGGGAAACATGTTAGCATACAGTTACGTATCAAGTGGATAGAGAGTAATATTAGAATGCATGTGGTGCATTAAATATAAATACTTTAATACACCACCAATTCATCAGAGCTAAATGCTGAGGGAAATACAAAATGTAGTACTTTATGGGCTGACTGATGACCCATATTCACCAGCTGGTCACAAACACTGTATGGCTGTTGTTGAGTCCAGATATTATACTGTATACTGGGTTTTCAGATTTTATATGCTAAAAACAGCTTCCTGAGTGAATCAAAATAATAAAGTTGCAGACCAGAAAACTGAAAACGTCTGAGCTAAAAGATGCTAAAGACTTGCTAAAAGAAACTGGGACATCATTTTTATTGCTGCGTGCAAATCATTTCAGGAAGCATGCAGTCATTTGAGACAAGGCAAGATTACTTTATTGTCATGATAGGAGAAAATCACCTTGGATTAAGCCACACTTTAATAAACAGACCTCAGAATAAATTAACAGATAAATGATTTTTAAAATGCATTTACAGCAAAACCTCTCTGCTTATCTGTCTGTCCCACATGAGCTGTTCATTTATCAGCTTAACTGTCAAATTAATATTTATTATTGCACAACAGGAGCCTGCATCTCCTTCCAGAGTCCATTAGCACATAATCAGAGGTCCACACATGTGAAGAAGCAACTAAAAGCTCTGTTCCCTTTTTATATGTGCTATATAAATGACAATAACAAGACAAGTAATCATAAAAAGCAGGATTGTTTCACTTGACTTTATATATTTTAATAACAAATTAATATTACTGTAGTACCTTAAAAAACCTTAAAATGCCTTTAAAAAAATCAGAAATCACTGGTTGAGTTAAAGATACTTATTCCATTTGCTAATAAATACAAGTTAAGCATGTTTTGAGTTGCAGATGATCTAATCACGACACCGTTTGTTTGCTCCAACTTTACCAAATGACCCCCAACCCTCCCCCACTCCTTTGACTGTCAAAAAGAAACCTGCTGCGTGTTCTCCTCCTCCAGGCTTCCTGATGTCTCTGGATGACTTCTACCTCCTTGGGAGCGGCCTGCTGATGACTCAGACCTCCATCGGCGTCTTCAATGCCTCTCTGTTCTCTCAGCTCAGCCCTCACAGCCTGCTGGCCTGGCAGAGGGTCCGACTGGCTAATGGTCTGGCGCACACTGGAGAGGAGTGGGCGCAGGTTTTCTCCAGATACAACTCAGGTGAGATTTCAGTGATGTCAATTAAGGCAAGCGGTGGTTGAGTTTTGAGGCTTTATTCAAAACCAAAGTAAGCCACAAATATGGAAAAACAGCCATCAAATCACTTTTTAAAAATAACATAATTAAGAATATGGAGCCACTAATTCACACTAATGCATGCTGTTATTGCCCTGCCTCCTGGCTTTTAGACGTAATGCTGGCAATGCAAAAATTCACAGGACACATGTCCATAGAGATTTAGCAGTCTCTCAAACACATCGTTCTTCTCAATTACACAATGCTTGTGTGTGTTAATTGGGAAGGCTGCTTTGATCTTTCACGTCACGTTGCTATGGAGGGCAGAGGAGAGAACAGGACAGGGTGTTCTTGAGACTGACAGCTCTTTAACAAACAGCAGAATTGGCGCTCAGATTCACCATCCTGCCAAGCTATTGCAGTGACCTGCAGACCGTGATGTCATTTCATTCAGATCGGGTTATGTTTTAGGTTTTTATGGCATGTGCAAATATGTATCTAATAAGACAAAAGTTTATGTGCTTCCCTCTCTAGATCCAAATCCCTCAGGTGCATGCGAGACTGTACATGTAAGCTTTCATTTTACAGTAGGATAGCTAACATGCAGCAACATGAGCTAGACCGACATTACTTCAGTATTGGTCTTTTAGTGAGTAAAGGTAAATAAAGTTGTACCACATCTCACAAAATCCCGCCAATATTTGTTGACACACAAAATCCAAGTGTCCATGGGACAGGGAGGAGTGGATCTGTATTTCCTTTGTATTTCAGGCACATATAACAGCCAGTACATGGTGGTGGACCTGAACAGGATTTCTCTGAGTAAAAGCATCAGGGATGGAGCTCTGACTGTTGTAGAGCAGATTCCCGGCAAAGTCAAGCACTCCGATCAGACTCGGGCGTTACGCAGAGGTAAGAAACCACCTGTATCTGTGTGATTACTGCTGTTGTTGATTTCTGAGTGACCTCCCCCTCCAGTGTGCTCCATTTAACAGGTTATTGGCCGTCATACAATATACCATTTCATGCTGAAATCTACAACCTGAGTGGGTACAGTGTGATGTGGAAAAGATACGGGGAAGACTTTTCCTATGATCTCTGTCCCCGAGCTAAAATCCTCCGCAGGGACCAGGCCAAGGTGTCCGACCTCAGCTCCCTCAAACGCATGATGAGATACAACAGTAGGTGAAACAACAGGGTTATTGTTCCTCGCGCTGTATGTCCGCTCTGGAGCTCAAAGCACTTCACAGAAAACACAAATAGCCCGGGATATTTTTGTTCCCGTCAAAGTGAAAGCAGCATGACTAAACGTCAGACTGCTTCTGTTTCAGACTACAAGAAAGATCCCTACTCAAAGGGCCATCCCTGCAAAACCATCTGCTGCCGCAACGACCTGAGACCAAGGAGGCCACGGCCAGGGGGCTGCTACGACACTAAGGTCAGAGGACACCAGCACATTAGGCCAGAATCAGCTATGTCACAGTGTGAGGATAAAAACAAAATACAAAGTACAGCATGTGTTTTGCTTGTGTTTTTGTCTGCCGATATAACCTTTGGTTAATGAGTCACCGCTGTCACATGCCCTTTAAATTCCCTGTTTATTTTTAAAGCTGCAGTTTTTCTCTTTACTCCTTTTGTTATTTGTTTAACTATTTCTAGGTGTGTGTTGTTTTTAATAGAGCAAGATGTTGATTCTCTACGTTAGAGTAAAACAGGGAGTATATCAGGGTGTGTTTCAGGGCGTGTCTAATCTGTGATTGACAAGTTGCTACCACAGAATTGAGCATTGCCCTCAAATTCTCAGTTTGATCTGCCCATCAGCTGTTCTGTATTTGTTTGTAATAAAAAACTGCAGAGTGAGCTCATCCAGTAAGAACCTTTTTTTTTTTAAACCAATAATTTTTTACTTGCTAAAGCTGGCATTCATTTTTATATCACAGTGAATTACAAACCTTGCACCTTGTTAATCAGTCTAGGACAAATATGCTCACAAACAACCGAGATGCCTTGCACAAATCAGTGAGTATATCTTTTTGTTAGACTGCTGTCTGTGATCCACAGTGCTAATATGGCAACAATAAAACCGATATGTAAATCTAGTATCCAAATATAGATGCTCCAAACAAGATATACCACCAGGTGATATTAGTCATATCACCTGGTGGTATTAGAATAAAGGCCAGGTTATCACCTCTAGCATTTGTGAATGTGTGTGCAAACACTGTTGCTAATCTGTCTGTTAGATATTTCCTAGATTAAGTGAAAAAATATATTTGCTGCTGGCAAAATATGAGAACACTCTCCAAAGTTAATAAGATTCATTCACATTAATTATGTGTAGATTTCTGTTCAGTTCAGTTTAAATTGTGCAGTGGTTGAAGCCAGTATTTCAAATGAAGCAACAAGATTTGATTAGAAGCATTAAATTACCTTTCTTTCACATGTTCCCTCCTCATTTCTGTGTCACGGTATAGGTGACGGACTACCAGATGGCGCTCCAGCTGGTCGCCGAGGCAATAAATGGCCCCACGACCCAGGGGGGTCTGCGCCCATTTTCATGGCAGTCCTTTAACTTCACGATTCATCAGGGACTCCCCCACACGTACAACTTTCCCTTTATCACCATGAGGCCCATGCTGGACAAGCCATAAGAGCACAGAGCTGGAAGATGCCATGCGTCCATGTGCAGCTGTGTTCAAATTCACAAATCCTGCGTCACAACACTGAAAATCCTGTTGGTGCAGCTAAACAGAGAGTAAAAAAACTTGATTATTTTGCCAACATTGGTGTTTTTTTTATTAATAATTTAATAATCCATTTTAAAAACAAACAACAAATGATCAAAGTGAAGTATACTGAAATAGATGCCACTAGATGCAGTGAGGTGTTTGTGATGTAGTGTTGTGTTGGTCTTATTTCACAGCATCTATCTGTTAGTGACAGAGTACTCTGAACTGGCATAAGGATTGTCGGCTTGTTTGCGCTATTTTAACACTCTGTGTAAAGTTTCCACAAACGTTTGGATTTAAACCATCAGGAAAATCCTGTTCGTTTTATATTTATTATAATTACAGTATTTTTGTTTTTGAGTTCAATTCTATGCAGTATCTACTCAGGTTTGCACATTGTGGAAGAAAATTATCTAAGTTTGCATTAATATTAACTATACTAAATTAAATTATAACCTGTGGTGCATTTTGTCTTTATAAACAGAAATAAAATTCGCAAAAACTACAACAACTGTTTTTGTGCAAAATATGAAAGGAAAAGATGTTATTTTCAAAATAAAATATTCACAAAAGGTTCACATTTCTGATCTGGTTGACAAAAAAGAGAAGTTATGATAATTGCATTTGACTGCCATGTATAGTACCTATGGGAAAATGAATAAACTCAAGTAACAATTTTAAGCAACATTTGACTGCATAACAAATAGGATTTCTCAACTACTCTTACCTACTTGTCAGTTCCTAATGTGTTTTTACCACCAGACTAAGGGAAGGTTAAATTCATGGTAAATGGCCTGTATTTATATAGCGCTTTACTAGTCCCTAAGGACCCCAAAGCGCTTTACATATCCAGTCATCCACCCATTCACACACTGGTGATGGCAAGCTACATTGTAGCCACAGCCACCCTGGGGCGCACTGACAGAGGCGAGGCTGCCGGACACTGGCGCCACCGGGCCCTCTGACCACCACCAGTAGGCAAACACAGGGTTAGTATCTTGCCCAAGGATATTTGGTATGCAGCCAGGAGGCAGCCTGGGATCGAACCACCGACCTTCTGATTAGTGGCTGACCTGCTCTGCCACCTGAGCTACAGCCACCCACACCCAAATTCATCACTCATTAGTGTAAGATGACAAAAGCGAAGTATAAACCTAGACAGCGTAGACAGGTTTTTTTTGTTTTTGTTTTTTGCCTCGATAAAATTTAACATTTTTAAAACTTGATTAGAAAATATTATTTTCTTCTGTAGCGGCCATTACAGCTTTTACTTTGAAAGTGTCTCTGGGACATAGTGTGGTTAACTTCCTGTAACTTAACCAGCTTGCTTTGAGTGGGCACTCTGGGGGCGGAGCATACTCGGTTGGATAGCTGAGAGAAAAAGCCGAGGCAACAGTCCGGGGTCCACCGCGCTCGTATCTGGTCTGTATCCAACTGCTTTTTTTCCTAAATGGCAACGACGGCAGAGGACCAGCGGGAACCGGCGGACGCCGCTGCACTGTCGACACACCACGGCTGCCACCACCACAACAGCAACAACAATAACAACAACAACAATAACAACAAAGACAGCGAGGCGGGAGAGAGCGCGACCTCTGCCACCGCCAGCTCGACAGAATCCGGCGGGACGGCGTCGCAGAGCATCGGTAACGGCTCGGTTATCAACCCTAACGGGGGGAACAACGGGAAGTGGGTTCGCCTCAACGTTGGCGGCACGGTGTTCCTCACGACGCGGCAGACGCTCCTCAAGGAGCAAACTTCGTTCCTGTACCGGCTGTGCCAGCAGCAGGACCTGCATTCGGACACGGTAAGCCCCGCCAGGACGCTTTAACCCCCGCTGAACGGTGCTTCGCTCCGGGCGAAACATAACTATTATTTTGTCACAGCAGCGGGTGAGCTGGGACTGCACCTCCTCCACTTATTGTCTTTGTGATGGTTTCAACGTCCTGTGAGCATTTAAGTTTGATAGTTACTTTGTCTCAGACGCTATTATTCTGGGTACTGGCAAGTGACATTGTGCCATATATCAGATTTCTATGAAAACGAATGTGGTGACAGTACATTACAATAGACGTTGCACACCATTCGTGTTGTGGCACGCAATTGTATTTGTTAAGAACAGAGACACTGGTGCGGTTTTTGATCTCTTGATAACACTCCTGCTATCTGCAGCGGCTTGAAGTTAACAACAGCTTAGATCGTTGAGGCATCTGTTAACACACGATTGGTTCGATTTATCTTAACAGGCTTACTGCTTTGGTCTAAAATGGCGATTATTTTCTATAAAATGCGTGTGCATCTGTTTCCATAAAGTACGGAATTGTATCCCATGATATCACTCCAACATGAGTACTGATTTCCCTAAAACTTGCATCTGTCCTCTCCCGGAAATCCACTCCTGCAGCTCCAAATAGGCATGGAGCAGCCCACTAACCAGGAGATATACATGCAGTCTGAAGCACTTCCACTCTCCTGCTTTTCTTCATGTGAATGTTGCTTGGGTCAGATGGATGAACACGTGCCTCCTCTTCTGCAGGGAGCCACACAGTTGGTAGCTGTACAGCTGGCATCTTATGGGGAGGGCAAGAGAGAGGGAGAGTCTGGCTGTCACATGTAGACTGAAAGGACTTGAAAGACTCATGAATGATGCAGATTTCTATTATGCTGCATGGACTTTGATATGCATGAGTATGACAAAGGGTGGGGGTGGGGGGGAGGTCCTCGTGAACCACAGCCCACTGTAAACTGATACAATGCTGCAGGCAGGTGAATACCTCCATGTTGCCAAAATTTCAGCTTTTCTGGAGAAAATAGGAGGGGGTGAGGAGTTGTCTGATCAGTGGTGTGTAATTTTATACTACAGTACATTAGGTAGCACAACAGAGAGCTGGCAGGAAATGAAGCAGGTGGTAACGATTAATAAAAGACCTTGACTGAACACAAACCTGTGATGATACAATTACATGGTGAATGTATTAAACTCATGGGCCAGCAGAGCACTCCAGAGATATTAATTAGTTACTCAAATTAGCAATTTAAAAGTAGGGTTGCAAATAGGGCTGGGCGATATGACCCAAAATCCATATCTCGATATTTTTTAGCTGGATGGCGATATAAGATATATATCTCGATAATTTTTTTTTTTTTTAGCCATAAGTTAAGAACAAAAAGAGAGTTCTTAGTCACACTGTGTCCCAGCTGTCACACGGGCACTTTTATTTACATACAGCGTAGATGTACATGAAGAAATTACTCAAAAATAAATTATCAGCATTTATTAAATAATCATGGTCCATAAATAAAAGAAAACAATGTTGTTTTTGTGCATAACAAAAAGCTCACAATTGTGCAGTCAAAATGTAAACTAATAGACGCTGAGCGTAATAACAAAGAGACAGATTTCACAGCTGCACCACGTCTCTGAACAGGTGCCATTTGTGGTCCTTATACACACAGTACGTATCACTCCGCGAGGCTCCTCCTCTGTAGCCGTAATCCTCCGACAATCCATCAAGCGGTGCAGCTCCGTAGCTTAGCAAAGTCATATTAAAACATTTTTTGACAGATTGCTGAGCGCAGTGTACCACATAAAATCGGTTCGTGGTCAGTAAGCACAACCAGAATTCATACATAAGGCGCGCTGTCGATTTTTTGAAAAAATGAAAGGATTTTAGGCCGTGCAGCCCCTCCTGGCTGCATGTCGTTAGCGCGGTTAGCTCGTTAGCGCGGTTAGCTCGCTAACACCTTGACGCCGTCCAGCCCCACGCACTGTAACTCGCTAACGGAGATTTTCCGCTTTCATCTTGTCATTGCCTGCAGGTGAAGCTATGGGGGAGGGGGAGTTGTGTTCAGTGAAGGAGAGGCGAGGCCGAGTAACGTTGCGTAGAGACAAAAGTGGACGAAAGAGAGGCAAACCTGCGGCTCCACAAGTATAATTATAACGTAACATAGACTATATCGATATAAACGATATTGTCACATCTTATATCTCGTATGAAAATATATCGATATTTTTAAAAAACTCTATATATCGCCCAGCCCTAGTTGCAAATATTCAGTTAATCGGCTGACAGATGGATAAGCGTTTGTTTGGTTTTTCTTGTCACCACATCGCCATAGACTATAGGAAACTGCATAGGTTCTTTCTCACTTTTTAAATGATTTGATGTTTAATTGTGTAGGTCAATCTGTAAATCAATAATTTGTTGTCGCACTCCTTGAAATTTTATTTATTTTGTGAACCAATACATACAATTTCAGACAAATTACAACAATCCTGGGACTAAAAATATATATTTTAATATATTCTTAGATTAGTCATTAAGGGTCATTGCTGACTTTGTGCTTAGTTTTGATTCATCAAAAAAACCCTCCTTGCGGCTCTTTTGGGTGATAGCAGATTGCTACAATTGCTGATAGTTTTTATGGAAGTTGCTGATTTGTCTGCAGACCCTCGCTAATTAACCACTGAGTAGCTGCTGTGAGCAACCATTCATCAACCAGCTGGGGAATTTTCCCTCAGTAACCTAGTATACCAGACCGTAACCGGGGATCGCCAACTGGTATCTAAGCCTATGTGACTGGGGCCTAACCGGTTTTAACCCCCCTTGCAGCTGTGGGGCACCTGCAAGCCATTATGCAATCTGCCTTCTGCCCAGCTTCTCCTTTCATGCCCTATCAGACTAAATGTGTATTTAGCGGGGTTTTGCCAGCTCTGTGCTGAGGTCTTGCTGCTCTTCTTGCCTCCAGCTTTCCATGTATGCACATGGCGGAAGGGCAGAGCCATGCTATCAAATACAAATTACTGCAGCTGGAAGTGGCGATCTCCTTTTGATTATAGTGGTCCCGACTGAATTGACTTTTTAGTCAGGAACAGCAGTGAACCAAAATAGAAAGAAATTCACCCTTCTAAAAGTACATGTCATGTTTCAGTTGAGAACATTGTGCACCTGCCAGTCAATTCCTGACCTTTAGAAAGGTTTATTTTAAGATTTTTTTTCCTCTTTTCTTTTTTTGTGACTGTTACAGGAAAAACAGGAAATGCGGGAGAGCAGGGGAATTTTAGGCTGCTGTTTGAATCTTTAGTGGCTGCTCATAGTGTACGACTACATGTGATATTCACCCCAGTCCCAAACTGTGACACAAATACTAAACCAGCGGGGAAAACTGCATCAAGTCATGGTTAGGATTAGAATCGAGCCTCCCTTTAAGATCAAGATGTGGCTTGATGATTTGCCACATCGCTTATGCTGTTATTATTATTACATGTGCAGTCACTGAAGCAGGTTACAAACTGAATATGCGACAGATCCAGAAATAACAATCGCAGAGGATTGAGTGGGATTGTGGTGCGCAGCAGTGATGACTGTTCCCCTGCTGCACCTCTGGGTGCTATGGAAAGAATATTCCTGTGTGACCTTCAGCTGTGACCTGACAGGAGGTTTCTCTGCGCTGCCTGATGACACACATGTAATCTCTCTTTCTGTGTCTCACAAATATTCAGACGCACACCAACACTCTCCTTGCTCCTCATTATTTTCTACCTCCCTATATTATTTTCTTGTCTTCTCTGCATTCTCGCTCTTGGTAGTTGACTCACTTTGTTTTACATTCATGCTTTTTTTTATTATTATTTTTTATTTTTGCTTGTGCCCTTTAATTTATGCATTGTATCACAAACTCCTGAATCTCAAACCACGGAGAAGAATACTTAAGTAAACTTCTTTTTCTTCTGATTACTACCCATTTGCTAGCAGCTCAAAAACAGGAACTGAGCTGTCAGTGAGACTCTGAATCCTCAGTGAACTGGGAGTTGGGAGCAAGAGGAGCGCGGTGGCGTAACGATCTGAGTCATTGTTTAATGTTTATACAGCAAAACATACTGCTCTATAGATGGACTTCACAGAGAGATGTGTTTCGGGGTATTATAAAGGCTTTGCCAGATCCGAGAAACGTATCATCTGTTGTCTGTCCTGAGTCCTTGTTTACTTAATCCATTATGTAAGTTAATACTGCAGTGATAACAAGAAATGTTTTTGTTTTATACCCAGGAACTCTTCATTTTCAAAGTCCGGAAAGAAACTGTAATTCCTGGAAGATTAAGGGCTCAACTCTAGTAGCCTAAAAATAAAAAAGAGTTTGAGTAACCAGTAATTATTTGTGCTATTATTCCCAGAATTAAATGCGGGACAAATTAACGGACCTTGTGAATCAGTAATGCACTGATCTTAACAGCTAACTGCATGAAAGAGGGAGCAGATTTGGTGCACAGTTGGTCTGAAAATATCTGGCTCAATTTAGCCTCCTCTAAAACAAAATCTGCGTCTTTCTTTTTAAAGGAAGTGTTTAACAGTGAGTGCGCTTTGTTCCTCTCAGCTTGTCAAACTTCTTAAGACGTGAAAGTTGATATTGGAGACCAAACAAACAGACACTGCCTGCTAAAACTAGGTCACATCATCTCATCAGCTGACTGCAAATATCACACTTCTACAGTTTGGAGAAACACAGGGTATCCTTCGAGCGCTGCCTCACCATTTTTTGTGTGTGTGTCAGCATACTTTGTTAACTGGCCAACATCAAGCTGAAACGAGCCACCCCTCGAGTTAGTTACCACACAGAACATTGTAAATCCAAATCAGTTAAAAGCACTTCAGCCTGTGTTTCTTTTGCTCAAGAGAGGAGCTGATTTTTAGGTGCTGGACAATCCTCCCACCCCCTCCCTCTCAGACGTTTGCATGTCTGCACTTAGGAGCTCCTGTCTGTCTTTTTTTTTTTTTAAACCTCCACATAGACGCTTACAATCTGTCTCCGTGCGACTGTTTTAATGAGATTACTGGCACTTAAAATGCTCTACCTCCTCACCCAACCAAACCCAGGGCTCCCCTCCTTTATCCGTGTGGATGATCTCGCACCATCCCAAGCCAATTACACCATGGATGACTGGTTGTGGGCCATAACAACACAGCCAGGTTCTGTGGTTTAGGGATTATTTGCACGTACGCATGAAATTTTTTGTTAATTAAGTTTTTAACTTTAATTGTCCACAAAACACATCTCATCCCACAGTGTCAACACAGCCTCCAAAAATGCTAGAGGCAAGGTTTTTGCTTCAGAGTTGTTTAAACTTGTAAATTTGAAAATGCACAAATTGAAGGCTGAGAACACAGTAAGAGGTTGGTGGGTGTTTTAACCATATCCCATGGCAGGCTTTCACAACTTTCTTTGCTATTCCTGTTTCCTTAAACTTATTTGTATAATTAGATTGATACATATACAGGTAAAATAAGTCAGAACTACAGGATGGGGCAGTGTTTTACATGCTTACAAATGTGTAGTTGGTGTTTGGGAAAGTTTGCAAAAAAAAAAAAGGCACATGCGACCAAGCTTATTTTATGCCTCCCACACGAAAAGTGTCACTGGCACTTGAGAAGTCAGTAGTTTAGCTAGGCCATCTTTGATCCCACAGACCATAAATTAGGCTGATCCGTAATTAGAAATCACCCTTATTTCTAGAGTTTTATCACAACTCCTGCCCCCATTCATATCAGAATTTCATAGACAGGCTAAAAATGAATGTGTTATCTCTTATTTTCACCAAGACTGAGGATTACTAATAGTATTAATAATATTTAGTAATACTTAATAGTTTCAACTGCACAGATATTATAGCAGCAATACAAGGAGTACAGTGTAGAAAAAGAAACTGGACTTGCTGTGAGACTCTGTATGCCAGCATATACTGAGATGCACTGATAGCCTGGCATACCTGAAAAATGCATTAGGTCACAATTTGTTGGAAAAATAAACCTTTCAGTATTTTTAACACTGAGATACAGGTAGGAGTAGGGATGGGTATCGTTTAGATTTTATCCGATACCGGTGCTAACCCGGTACTTTTGAAATGGTGCCGGTGCTTAAATGGTGCTGAACCAATGCTTAAAGAATGGAGAACACAAACTTTGTCCAAAAACCTCATGTTTAGCTGGGGTTTTTTGTAAAAAGATAATAATGCTAGCCTTTTCTGCAGCTATAGAGCTTATATGGTATCACTCTATCAAACAAGAAGACAGCCGCATGTAACTACGACCGTGTTTGCTAGTTCACCTTACGTGCATTATTTTAATAACGTGTTTAGCCTGTGGCGATCGTGGCTCAAGAGTTGGGAGTTCGCCTTGTAATCTGAAGGTTGCCGGTTTGAGCCCCGGCTCGGACAGTCTCGGTCGTTGTGTCCTTGGGTAAGACACTTCACCCGTTGCCTACTGGTGGTGGTCAGAGGGCCCGGTGGCGCCAGTGTCCGGCAGCCTCGCCTCTGTCAGTGCGCCCCAGGGTGGCTGTGGCTACAATGTAGCTTGCCGTCACCAGTGTGTGAATGGGTGGATGACTGGATATGTAAAGCGCTTTGGGTTCCTTAGGGACTAGTAAAGCGCTATACAAATACAGGCCATTTACCATTTACTCAACGTAAATTACACACGAACAACATTAAGCTACTCACGCAGAGAAGAACGGCTGCTGCTGCCATCATCATCCGTCATCATTTCTGCTACACTGGCAGGGCTAGGGGCCAGGACTCTCCTCTTCGGGCTCTTGGGGGATGTTGCTAACTCCGGGTCCGATAACGGGCACCACACCTTGCAGCAAGCTGTCAAATACGGTGTATTTCTTGGCTTTAAAAAAACACTATGCGTCGCCAGGTGTTTCATCAGATTCGAGGTGTTACCTCCTTTGCACAGTATCACCTTAAAGCACCTGTTGCAGGCTGCTGAGTTTGCATCTTTTGATGTGAAGTACAGCCAGACTTTTGACCGCTTCGCATTTGGGCGTTTTTAATCTGTAACTCTAAAAGAATGTACGTACCTACCGTTTATGTCAGAACCGATACCGGTACCCATCCCTAGTTAGGAGGTAATTGTTGTGCGCATGTTTTAAAAGGTGAATGGGGTTTTGTTAGATTATAGGCGATGGGCTACTGGACGTCCTTACCGCTACAGGGAAGTGTTATAGAGTCGCATCCTATTTCCCTGAACAAATGTTGTGTAAACCATTAACTCACCAACTAATGAGCACCTAAATGTCATAACTGTTGATTCCCTCCCTTTGAGTCTGTTGGACTTCCCACAATAATGAAACTGAGAAAGTGACCTCTCATAAAAAAGGCCATTTTTAAAAAAATTTTATTTCTGTACTTTATTCATACTCATTTTAGCTCAGTCTGAGAGTCCCTGCTATTGTTTCTGCTGTGATCCTCTGCTTACTGTTTCATTGTGTGTAACATGGTGAAACTAATACACACAGAGTGGAGCAGAACATGAGGTGAAGTAAAGAGAAACTCATTCTAGTTTTTCATAATACGTTATGCAACTGTAATAAACAATTGCTATAAACGCTTAAGACATAAGGATCAAATGTCTGAAAGCTAAACTAAAATGCCTGTTTTGCTCCGCCAATGAAAAATAACGCACCCAGGCAATTCAGTGTAATTTACATTAGCATGGACTGATAGTCATGACTGGATTTATTTTGCTTGTTTGGTTCTTATGTACACAACGTTTTTGGTTGTAAATGAAGTGCAAAGGGAAATGTGCTAATTTGTTTTTCTGAGGTGCTGGTGCTTTAGTTTGGCATCCAGTCAGTAGATAGAGAGAGATCACCTGTATAGTAAGAGTAATAATACTAAAAATCAACCAATAGCAGATGGAGAAAGACAGCAAGACTAAAGTGATGGCTGTGACACAATTCAGAAAGCTTTCCCCTCGTGTTGTTATGGCCACACTGTCAAGTCAAGTCACGTCGATGAGGCGTCAGTTTGTCCTCCACTGCAGCTCTGCTCATTTAGGATGTCGAGTGCGTCTGTATGTACCTATGTTTATGCCCGGAGCTGCAGTCTCAGCTTTTTCACGCTCTAATCACTGTTTTTCAGTACAAACGCATACTCTCCTAACATGCACTCAGTTTATACACGGTGCCTCTTGGTCTTCAACTCTGATCTCTGCTTTCTTGCTCACATACACAAATGTGTAAAACCCATATGTCTTATTCATCCATGTCTGTGACAGTGTCCACCTGTTTCTTTGAACCTTCTTTAATACAAAGAAATTTCCTTTACCTCCTATTTCCAAACCAGGGTATTTTTCTTGTTTGTTTGTTTTTCTCATAGCATTTTTTTTTTTAAATCTTTTGTCCTCTACTGATCTTTTGTTGTCCTCCTACCCCCCCTGTTTTTCATCTAATCCATCCCCACCTCCTTCCATCCTACAGAGTGCTCTGAGGAGTACACTGGTGTTTACACTCCTCACTCTCCGTTTTCAGCAAATGCTACTATAACAGAGCTAGAGCTTACCCAGCAGTGCTGCTGTTTCTGAGGGTTTTTTGTTTGTAGTAGTAGCAGAAGCAACAATATTGCTGACCATATAACTTACTCTTATAGTGGGCTGTGTTGTGCATGTGCATCCAGAACACGCAAATAAAAGTGCTAATATCCATCTGCACAAGATGCTGCTACAGGCCAAGATTGTTACTGCTTGAGCAGGCAGTCAGAAAAAGAATCAGTCATGTGACTGGAGCATGTTCTCATTATCTAGCTGGATATCTTCCTGCTCATTGACTTACTGCATTAACTGTCCTTTCAGTCTATATATGGAGACGCAGAATAGCTCTGTATATAGCACCAGCCAAATGCTGGTATATGGTTAAATCTGTAGAAAAGCTAACTCTGATGCACTCTCTCTTATCAAGAGATAATGGTTTGTTTTTTGGGCTGAGGAATTCAGCATTTGAAAATCATATAATTTCCAACAAGTCCCGCCCCTTTTCCCCTTAATTTATATGCCTTTGCCTGTATCTCCTATTGGCATGTTTTTGAACTCCTCCAGCAGTGGCTCTTTTATGAACTCGACTCTAAAGGGTGATGTGCTTCAAGCATTCATTATGGAGAAGAGCACAGGCAGGATGAGCGTATATGTGTAGGGATAGGAGTCATGACATAACAACCAGGCAAGCTTGTCACATGTAGCCTGGAGGTGCAAGTGAAGTAGGCTGTTGACACACATGAGCACACAGTTTACGCTGACTTTCAGTAACCAGTTGGTTTTTTTTGTTTTGTTTTGTTCCCATGTAAAAACAGCTGTTGTTACGAGAGTAAATCTGAGTTCAGTTTTCAATCTCAGGCTAAACACACAGAGTGGAGCGCGCAGTGGAACAGACACGCACACACGAAGTGAAACCAAGAGAAGAGGTGAATAAAGAAAGTAGCACAAGCGTGAACGGTAGTAAAACACAAGCAACAAACAGAAGAGTGACTGCAGACAGTTCTTGAGCAACATGTCACCATCTACATTGCTTCTGATAGAATCACATGCACAAATGCAAAATAAAAACTCCACACTTCATAACATGAGGAAATGTGTTATGAAGGCTGTAAAAATGCAGTAATGATATAATGGACTGTCCTCTGTCTGTCTCTGACTCTTTTCTCTAACAGGATGAGACTGGAGCTTATGTAATTGATAGGGATCCTACCTACTTTGGCCCCATCCTCAACTACTTGCGGCATGGCAAACTGGTCTACAACAAGGAGCTCGCTGAAGAAGGTCTGCATGATTGTCTTATTTGCTTGCCAGTAGAAATAAGAATAATACTAGCACGTTTGTTGCAGTATGATGCAATTTTTCCCTGATGCCTTTCTTTTGCTTTTGTGTTTTTAATTGAATTTGTGCACTTTATATGAAGATTTGGTATGTCTGAAGAATGTATAAGTCTTCTACTGAGGTAGCTAAAATCAGTTAATGAATAATTAAGAAACTGTTGACAGTAATGGTTAACAGATGGCCAGGACTAATAATCAATAGTAGACTGATGTGGTTAAATATATGTTCTATAAAGGACAAAAGTAGAATTAAAAATTGTTAGCTTAAAGGAGTATACAGTGGTTGAAATATGAATGATGTTTAGCTGAATATTAAACAATAATATTTAAAGAATATTCTGTTTACTTGGACTGGTTTGCAACATGATTAGGGTGCAGCTGAGGTCATCTGGCGTGGAAATGTTGCACTACAGTGTCACACAGCAGCTGAGTTGAGTGTTTCTTCTGTGACCAGGTGTCCTGGAGGAGGCTGAATTTTACAACATCACCCCGCTCATCAAACTGATTAAAGAGAGGATCGTAGAGAGAGACTCCAAAGCCACACAGGTAAATGCACAACCTGTCAACAGTGAATCGCTGAGCTTCCAACTATAAAACGCAGTATATCACATTTATGTTGATTGTATTATTACTCTTGAAACGTATATTTACTGTATTTAGCTGTTCTGACATGTCCTGTGCTAAATATTGCAGTATTGTTTAGAGTCATAGGATATAGACGTTTGAGCGTTTCAGTGCTTCAGCCTTTATTAATGATTTTGTTCCCCCGGGTGCTTCTATAAAGAGGCCACTGCTGTACATCAGCCTTCTCTCTTCTTTCTTTGCTTTTCTCGGGATGGTTGGACTCACTCTTATATAATCCTTCTGCCCTCTCGAACATACTCCCACTCTCCCCTTATCCTACTGTTCTTTACTGGACTCACTGCTCGTGTTTGCCTAGCGGGGTTAAATATTGTGCAGAAATATGAAAATAGTGGTGCTGGCTTTTAAACTGCCCAAATAGGATTTGGTAATCCAGAGCGTTGAATGTTATGCAATATGAAATGACTGCACCTTATTGGAAAATTCATAGAATTCAGTCTAGCAGTGTCAGTATTTACTTCCCTTTTTGTATCTCTGGAAATGGTTGCACCTTCCTTTTCATTCATTTCCTGCATCGTCAACTCTTTCCTCTCTCATCCTTTTATACCAGCAGGTGCCCCCCAAGCATGTCTACCGAGTTTTGCAGTGCCAGGAGGAGGAGCTGACCCAGATGGTCTCCACGATGTCGGACGGCTGGAAGTTTGAGCAGGTCAGCGTGCGCACCTGCAGAAAGCCCCGCACCGGACTGCTCTGGACTGTGGGTTGGACTCACGCTGCTGCTGACCCTTTAACCGTGACCCTTGGTCTAACCCCTCGGTCCTGACCCGAGCCTTGCTGTTTGCATTCCCAATCTGAACTTTCCATTAAATCCTAGATTATGCCCTTAGTCTAGTTCTTGATTTGCTGGCCTAATGTTACAGTGACACTAGAGAAAACGGTGGTTGGAGACAACAGCACATGCAAAATAATTACATCCATGTGCCATCAACTGGCAATCTTGTGGAGTTTGAAATGGTTGCTTGGAAGCTGGGGACCAGGTCTCCAAATACTTCCTTCGAAGTCAACCTTCTATCAGTCTGCTGTGAATTTGTGATTGAATAGGGTGAAGTTGGCAATTATGTATCATCCGTTTGTGATAATATGGCAAATAACTGTGACAAATCAGTGGAAATCATAAATTTGTGTCCAACTCCTGCAAAGCTATTGCTGTGCATACAGAAATCCATAATAAATAGAAATTCATAGTAACTACTTGCATTCAGAGTCTAACCAGAACCACACAGATTAGAAAAGAAATTCAGAAGTTCCTCCATAAATGGAAGCGTAGTTGCTCCAGGACGAGAGTTTAACTGCAGGATGACAGGCACTCAGCAACATCGCATTAATGTAGGAATAACCAAATTACATCAAGTTTAGTTAAGTCCCCGTCTGGCAAATAGACTCATCAGAACTAAGTTGCACTCAACAGTTCAGACCGACAGACTGATTGCGATGTTTTGGCAATCTGTCTGCCTTTTATAAATTACACAGCAGTTATTTGCAGACATCTGAGCGCGATTGCAGTCGGTCCGTGTCGGACCACGACTATTTAAAGACACCTATGGGGACCAGACAACGCTTAGTCCCCACACCTACTTACATTTGGTCGCTGAATTTGATGCAGTCACTGGGCAACCTTTTTTGTCGCCTATTTGAAAGGAGGTTGCCATTTAATTTGTACTCTAGCGTGACTGAGCCATTAAACAGCCCCTTTAATCTAGTGAGTCCGTGTGAGTTAGTCCCAGAACCTGTAATCTTAAAGAAATCGTGAACTTTTATAGTTTTAAAATTATGATACTGATTTTGGAGAACCAGTTCTGTCAAATAAACACGCCTTCTTGTCTGTTGTAATGTCAGTCTGTTATTGGCCACATCTCCAAAGACGACCTGTTAATATGTTTAATACTTCTAGACTTCATGGCGTTAAACTGGCCAGCCTTTACAACACTGTAGGCTAAAAATCGCACACAGACCCTGTGTCCCTCCCCCACTCCTCTGCTTTAGCACTTGGCTCCCCTGCATGCTGCACAGCTATGATTTTCATATATTTTTCAGCAGAGCTGACCCGCAGTTGTTTTGCTGTTTCCACAAGTACACAGCGCTTGAATCTACTGCTGCGTCCTCCCCCGTCCCCCAGCCATGCATGAGCAAAAGCAACCTTCCTTAGCTGTAGTATGGGATCTCCACTTTCTGTCTCCTGTGCTGGAAGTCCCCATGATACTCACTGTGTGTCTTTGTCTCTGTCCCTCTCTGCTCTGTATTTCTCTCTGCATCTGCGTCTCTTTCTTTCTAGATGGTGAACATCGGCTCGTCGTACAGCTATGGAACAGAGGATCAGGCTGAATTCCTGTGCGTCGTATCAAAGGAGCTCCACACGGCCGGATCTGGGCTGGGAACAGAGCAGAGTCACAAAACCAAGGTGAGTCTCGATATTTTGCATGAACACACAAGTATATTTCAAAATACACTATGGGGAGAAGCTGCTAAGCTGTGTGTTAGCTGTGTTCGTATGTGTGTATTTCTGCTTTGTTGCGCGATGTGTGAAAGAGTAGAGGTCTCTCAGCTCATTAAAGGTGATATGAGTGTGCTTTGATCCTGCGCCTCTCCACTCAAAGCTCCAAATGTCACTCCCCTCAAAATGTCATTCACAAACACATTCACTCCATCATTCACACAGCTCTGCCTTTCATTCCTGCAGTTCTCAATCATTACTGTATTGGTTCTTCCTCCTTCATGTGGATATATTAATATATATCTGTGTCTGTTTTTTACCTCTCAGCCTCTCACTGTCCACTCACTGACACTCATCCGTGTGCTCATTTTTGTCATTTTTCTGTCGCGTTTTTTTTTTTTTTTCTTTTCTTTTCCCCTTTTGTATTTTCTCCTCCTTCCTTCATGCTGAATGAAGCCCACAGAGATGCAGGAGGAAGCGGCGAAGGAGGAGGAGGAGGAGGAGGAGGAAGAGGGGGGGAGAGATACCACACCAAATGAGTGGCTTAGAGAATGAGGGAGTCATGTTTCTTTGTTCCAAAGAGATGCCTGACTGGGTGAGGAACTGTGCAAAAGATGTGCTAGTGGGTAGATGTAGTGGATTTTAGTGTGTGTGTGTCTATATGTCTGTGATGTCTGTGAGAAATATAGAAGAGGTTTCATGGCACAGCATTGAGTATGGCCTTACAGTTGCCTTTCTGTTTCAGTCTGAAGCTCTTTCTTCATTGAGTCAGTCCCATGTTAAAATGACCAAATGTAGTTGTGCATTTGGTCAAAGTGAATGTTGCATTTAGATTACTGGTCGAAAACGGTAAGGTTGCAATGATTGTAACACATTAAAAAACATGGGCAAAATATAACACATGCATAATCGCTAATCATGATTTGGACCATAAACAACAAAAATAAACTCTTACTTTGACTAGGATGGAGGCCTTGTGCTCATAACCAACATGAGCACAGGACCAGTTAACTTGTATTATATTTTTAGGATAATTATAAGTTATTTACACCATTGCACAATTGCTATTGGTCCTATATTTACAGATATGCTTGTTATACCAGCATGCAAAATGTGCTCTTAAAGTAACATGCCAGTAGTGTCCCTGCAGCTAACGACAAGAACGAAGCGATTTCCTCTTTATCTGCAAGTTTACCCCTTAACTGTAAAAAGGCTGATGGGGTGAACACGATAACTTAGACTTTTTGAATGAATACTAGTAAATATGTCAGAGGAGTTCAAATCTCAGTGAGGTCAGGGTCAGAGGTCAGGTTTTTTGAAAATCTTGTGAACACGATAACTCGCGAAGGTAGTCCCCTGGGATTTGGTGTAGCACTGTGTCAGTATTTTTTAATTCATGCACTGATGTTTTGTGTATAACATTTAAAATAACCAGTATTATTATAATAATAATGTGTTAGCACTCGATCACCAATCACAGTGGTTAGCTGGTAATTTGACACAAATATGACCAGTTCTTGTTCAGAGAAAAAAAACAGCTGTGATCAAGATACCAAGACCATCTTTTATATATAGTTATTTGTCACTGTGATTAAATGGAAAACAGATTTCGATAAAATACATGTGTGTGAGAGAATGTGATGAATTTTGCTAATTGGCGCTTGGTTGGAAATGTCACTTTCCCCACACAGCCTCACATGTATCGATTGAGAGCTGCGTCTCTATGGGCTCTCATTGTCAATGCTGTGACATGGAATATCTCTGACCTTTCAGTGCAGCAATAGTCTTCAGATGTCCTTCCCAGTCTGTGCACATACATATACAGTGTCAGTGTAAAGTCACACACATGTGTAATTAACATTTGCACAATTTAAAATTCAGTAAATATCAAAGCAGAAAACACACACTTGTATGTAGTAAGTAGCGAAAATGGCTGTGTTTGTTTTGTTGTTGTTGTTTCCAGTCATTATACGTGATAGTTAAGTCACTTATTCTCAGTTGCTCAACATATTCATCATCATTGCCATCATTGCAGCCAAAACCATAGCTTAGATTGTTTGCAGTGACTGTAGATTTTATGTCTGTACTTTTCCAATCTCTAATGTCTGTTTTTGTTTTTGTTTTGTCGTTTTGTCTTTCATTTTGCAGCTTTTTCAAATCCACGGGTCCCGGATGTAGAAATCACGAGAATTTATTTTTCCTATGCTTGTCATGTTCTGTACATGGCATTTGTGTGTTTTTGTCCGTGGACAGTCATCGCAATACGTAGCATTGTTGCCACTTCATTGACAAAATGCTGGTTAGTATTAGCAAACATCCAAAAATGTCTAATATCACTGTTAACGCAATGGAGCAATACCATCTTAAAAAAAGAAAAAAGTGAAATCACCTTAATTTACAGACATGCTCATGTGTTGTGTCTGTGCAGATGTTATATTGCCAAGGGCAGTAGTGCAGCTTAGTAAATCATGACCAAAGAGCCATATTAGATCTGGCTGAACCAAGGTGCTAATTCTTAATATGACAGGAGAGAATTGGCCTCGTCTTGGTTAACCTGTGAGGAGCTGTCCCATCTGTGCTGCATAGGATTTGCATCATTTTATTTCCTAATGAAGCAGCTATCCCAGTGATTTATGCAATTGTTGCCCAGTCTTTGACCACCGACTCTGCTGAAGTCCTGACAGTATTTCATAGTTTGGTACGAGGTTTTCTCATGACAAAAAAATCACCTTGGTTGTGAAGAAAACCTGCCAGCAGCTGCTGGACCCCACAGAGCAAAAGTGAGTTAAATCACCCATATCAGCCTTATTTAGAGATGACTTCAAGCATACTCAAGTAATTAAATCTTCACGAGCTCAACTCAAAGTCCACTAATTTGTTGCTCTCAGTCATTCAGGAGGGTGTGTGTTTGTGTGTTAGCATAGCCACTTCTTGGTTTGGACTGTGTAACTGAAGTAGGTCAGAAATGTGCTTGTGGGGACAATTTTACACTTTCTGGACATTACAAAGGTGCACACGCTGCACTGGTGAAAACACAAACTGCTCTACATTGTTGCCCACAGACACACACACATGCGCGCGTATACACATATATCCCTTGTTTGTGCTGATGCATACCTGCATCACCTTGCACAACAGCAGTGTTGCTTCAGTCTGTTGCCATGGCTGGGATCCAGTTCCTGCTTTGGCCTCAACAGACTTGGAGACGTTGGTGTAGTCAGGAAAGGCTTAAAAAGCAGGCATTGAGGAGGAAGGGGGCAAGGATGAGTCTGGTGTACCACAGCTTTGTAATATTAGTGATCATATCCTGTTTTTGTTCCAATAAAAGCCCCACAGCAGGCAGATCTGCTGCAGTGCAGGTGTATGACTGAAAATAAAATGTCAAAGAAAGCCACGTGACTTTTAACAACCTCTGCTGTGAACATGCAAGAACCACACCACAGATCACATTTGAACTCATGCACGAGACTGTGGCCAATTTCCTTATAGCTCTAGGCATCACTCTGCAAATACACCACTCACATTTGGTGTTTATTAAATTTCAGGAGGTGCACTTAGTGACTGTTAGGGTGAAACCAAAAGGGTTATACATTAGTTATAAAACAGCAGGTTTTTAAAGCATGTAGATAAGAATTTAGAGTAGGTCTGCTATAGTCCAACATCACGCTGTAGCTTATAAGAAAACACTTTCTTGAACAGATGCTAACATTAAAATGCAACTCAGCACTTCTTGGATGCATAAATAAGTACATTTGTGGAGTAAGTGATGTAAGTTATTGGTCTGTTTTCAGCCTCAAATTAAGATTTGGTGCGCTTCTCAGATTGAACGCAAGCCCAGAGGGATTATTTCTGCCTCTGAGACTACAGCAGCCGTGTTAAGCATTGTCTGCCTGCAGCTTTAGTCTCACCTCCTGCTGTTTAGCTCCTACAGCACACCTACTGACCAGCAACACACAGCCAACAAGTGTGCAGGGGTCACAAATTTGAGACAATCGAGAAATAAGATCGTGGTCGGCAATCTTTTTTTTTTTTTTTTTTTTTTTTTTTTCCCCTTCCCCTCTATCTCCTAACATTTTGATAATAAAATCAATTTAACATAAAAAAAATGGGATGTAAATACAATATTCCATGTTTGTTTTCCATTTATAGCACTGATCAGAAAACATATCCTCAACCTGTGGGATCCTCCCGATCCCTAATTAGGAGGATTAGCAGAACACGGTAAATGTTAAATGTGTAGTTAGCCTGCAGTTACTGCGTACGATACTCATAACAGTGATATTGACAGAACAGAGAAGACCAAAAGATTTCATTTCTTTGGCTTTTTTTCCCCCCTCTTCTCTTTGTGGCTTTTAACTCGGATCATTCAGTGCCTTGAGTTCAAGCAGCAAAACAGACATGTCAGCATGATCGTAGCTGTTATTCCATGCGTTTTTAAGTGGCTGCTTTTAATATTTTACAGTAGATGGTTTACAATCTCACTTTTTGTTTTTACTTTAATTGTCTTCTCGTGCATTTACTGAGGTGTTCCTGTAGAGATAAAGAGTAAGTGTGCACACCAAACAGCTGCATGCATGAGGTGAAGCTGGTTTAAGATGTTTTGTATAAAAAGCACCACCTTTTTTTAATTGTTTTGTAAGTTTTGATGTCTAATTTATTCTTAGACTTTCTTTTTGAATATTACATTGTAAGAATTTGGCCGTTTGTTTTTAGATGCGTGTGGGGGGGGGGGTACTTTTGCTCGTTTCTACTTGAAGAATAGTGTTTCTGTTTCACTGTCCTGACGATCTCAAACAGCACATACTGTATAATCAGCAGGTTTACTGATTCCAAGTTTTTCGTCTTGGTTCACTTAAATGTATAAATCTCCATTTGCATGTCCTGTTACAGTACCTTGTTTGTTTTTTGCTTGATCCTCACTTCATTTTTGCTGTACAATCAGTACTTAATGTGTAAACACAGCAGAGCTCTTTCATTAGCCTGTGCAAAAAAAACAAACATCTGTCATCGTCAAATCGGGATAGAAAAACATTTCTCTCTGATGCTGGAGATTCTTTCATCTGCTGTCTGTAGAGCCACTTTACTGTCTGTGAGCATGAAATGGATCCATGTGTGACGCATGAATCGTACGGGCTTCAGGAATCAGTGTTTGGATAGTTTCAAAACTGGACTTCATGCGGTCCTGAACATATGACATCTTCAACAGAGTGAAAGGAAAATGTACTTTTTTTTTCTTTCTTTTTTTTAAATTTAATGTAAATGAATGTCAGCATTGTCAACAAAAATAAACATTTGGTTTAAGGTACAAAGTCTTTGTTTTGTTTTTTTGCCCTGATCACAATGAGCCCACTGTGCACTGCTTTCTATACCAGCGGTCCCTAGCCCCCGGGCCCACCGGTCCACGAGCGAGAGTTGAGGCTCAGGAGTTTCGGTTTCCCTGGGTCTTTTCCCTTGTGTTATGAATACGTTTTCTATATATTTTCATGCACTTTATATTTGTTTTGTAGTTGTCTTATTTTGAAAGACATGTTTTTATGCGTTACCATAGTGACCAGAGTGTCCAAATTCATGGGCCGCATTTGTAGACCGATTAAGTCACAGCGACGCGTCGAAGGCTGTCCAAATTCGTTGACTCTCCGAATGTAGCCGACAAATGCGTCCTCCTTTTCACGGATGTGTCGGGTGTGTCCTTCGTGGCCCACCATATCCCAGAATTCATAGCACGGCCCAGCCAAACTCCAGTTCGTGGCTGCTACTAAGTTTTAAAATTACTCTTA